>NW_017802936.1:399151-431566 GCF_001625305.1 Branchiostoma belcheri
TAAATCTAGCTTTATTGAGTTCGATACCGCTTCAGACGCTAACCAAGTCAGCGCTGTAATGATTTCTCCAGCGTGAATGGAGATGTTTGTTCCATTTATAGCTGCATGACGCAGGTGTTTTGTGAGGACTCCGGTAGACCGTAATGACCTATTCACTCCATCGGTAAAAAACCTCGCTCACTGAAACTGTATTCATTAGAACAATCGAGAAGAATATGAGGCGAGTTAAAACTGTATTTTTCAACATATAAATAATTGGACTTACCCACATTTTCGACAGTACAATTGTAAGACTACACTGCCTTTCCTGGTTGGTCTACTTAATGAAACATCACATGTACCTACCATAATTTCCTGCTAGATTGATATATTGATATATGTTTTAACAGTAGCGAAATGGTTTTAATATGCGTAAGATGAACGTGAGGCATTTATGAAGCGACGGTCACAACTCGCCGTACGTGCTTCTGCGTGCTGTCTACGTGCAAAAACGTGGGCAATCGCACGGCATCCGTGCGTGGTGAGTACCACCTCCGTACGGAATCCTACGGATTTGGGAGCACGCAGACACGCCGTAGAACTTTAAGTGCATGTAATACTTTTTCTACGTGCGGTCTGCGGATTTACCACCCGTGCGTGCGAGTACGTGCGACGCGCGTGCCCCGTACAGCCTATGAGCGTGCAACGTACGGACTCCGTGAGTCTAACTTCACTATTCTCACGTGCAATTGCTGTACGGACAGCGCACGAAGCATGTGCGTGCCACGCACGGTGCTTGCGTCATCCGTGCTTACTCCTCACTTCCCAGTTGACCTGCTCAATGACCACGCAGAACACACGTGCACCATACCAGGTGCTCCGCACGTGCAACGCACCTGATTTCTACAGTATATAAAGACGACTTGACCGGCGACTGCCAACTCGTCTCCAAGATGCCCAGGAAGGCTCAGAAGAAGACTACCAGACAAGACCCAAAGAAACGGGCCGCGGAAGACACCAGGGCGGCTAGTGATGATGAAGTTAACAGGAGGTGCACGCACTTACAACGTGCGAGTGAGTAAGGAAACCGTGCGTACGCCGCACGTGTAGGTACGGCCTGTACGCGGCAACGTAGCAATCACACAGAGATCGTGCGTTGTAAGCACGTACAACTCGCTTACCACTTGCGCAACGTACGATGCACGCAACCGCTGACGGCCAGGCGTGTCGTGCAGACCACGTACGTACACCTTGCGCAACCGTGCGAGTGACGTACTCCCTCGGCCGGCCACCCTACGTTTGCAGAAAAAACGTAGCAGACGTAGCCACGACAAAAACGTACGGACAAAAAGCACGCACGGCGAGTTGTGACCGAGGCTTAAACTGTAATTTCCAACACAACAAATTACACTCACCCAAATTTTCGACTGTACAACTCCAATCTTTGTCAAGGAATGAGCAATCCACCGCTTTCGTGGCATTACAACCATCCCTCAACAGAGACGGGGGGCGCCACATACTTTCTGCAACCTTTGATCCACTGCTCACGGAGTCACGTGTGTTATCTGTGTGACGTCACGGAAGCGGTGGTTTGCTCATTCCTTGACAAAGACTGGAGTTGTACAGTCTTGAAATTTAGTTGGAAATTACAGTTTTAAATTAAGTGTAAATATAATTTAGCCAAAAAAGTACCATTGTATGGTTGTTTCGAGTCCCCACAATAAACCATTGATTGATTGAATTGATATGCCGGCCTCTAATTCCTGCTGGCTCTCGGCCAAATTGTGGGACTTTCAAGTTCACCTCATTTTCCGTATCTGACCTTTTTAAACCTCCTTCAATTCTACATGCGAATCTTCCACCCACGTGCTGTCAACCTACCAGCATACAGACAAACCCACATCCTTTTGCATATAACAGAAAGGTAAAAACAGGACGTGAGATAACCTTTTCCTGAACCTTTGACCTAACTTCCTTGAGCTTGTGGAAATACAAGCAAATACACAGTCAATCTAAAGAAAACCTATATAATACACACACAGGTAACAATCATTCAACATTTCACACACAAATTTCATATAACGGATCATTTTATTTAGGCTTAATTCTGTGAAACACAAGGTGACAGTTACGGTTGGCACGGACACGACATCACATGATCACATCAATTAAACAGCAACAATGGCGATAAACGTATAACTACATTAACTTAGAACAGCGTGTACTAGCTATTGCAACGAGCGATGTCATAAATTATTTGTAAAACATTCTGAAAACCGTACATTTGTATCTTAAATAACGGATTATATACATAATATTCAAATTCGATGCAGTTCCGCTGGTAAAAAAGCAGATATATAAATAAGACCGTACCAAAATATATATACAAATCTATAAATAGATATGGCAGCGTCTGACTACGGATCGGTGACGTCACTATTCTCCGTGTACCAATTCGCAACCTTGGTACTTCCACCTGAAACACATGAAAACAGTTATCAGTAAATGGGACATGAAAGGTACCACATTAATATCAATTTAGAGTAAGATTATCACTGTTTACTGCAAAAATACTTTTCTATCACATTTGACTTCCTTGCTATAGGGTTTCCACAGCTGTGTGGCCCAAGGGAGAAAACGGAGATATGCACCGCCCTGTACACAATGTGTCATTAAGCTTTTCTCCACTGGTTTGAATCCATGCTGATCTTTTTTTTTCAAAACCCTTCGGTGGTATTAGTATTATGGACAAGAACCTGTCCTCAACAGTCGTGAAGGAGGTCGGTCTTGGTTGGCTGACTGGTTGACAATCAAATTTCACTCACTCAAGATCCACACAAGTCTCGACCTAGTCTCGTGTTCTCGCGAGACTAGGTCACTCCGTGATCAAGATGTACAGTGGACATCGAAAATTTGGAGGTACGTGTTTCTACCTTTCAAAAGAGTCACTGAGGGAATATACTACTAACTGATAATTCTACGTGACTGATAAACCTCTTCAACAAATTTCACTCAATTTAACACAAATTTGATTCCAACTTGAAGGGCTGCTCCTAACTACCGCCAACCTTTGTTTCTTTCTGGTCAGAAGAATGTTCTGAATGAATAGCAAGTTCTTTTTATCACAACCATTTATTTTTCACTAGCCGACGTTTCGATGACCGTCTGTCATCTTCATCAGGGCAATTCTGACTGGTTTACTGTGCACTGACACTAGATATTAATTGGTGCACTTAAGCTATTACTAGCTTAAGTGAACTATGTAACACCTTTAGTGCACTATGCACCAAGTAACATCTAGCGTCAGTGCACAGTAAACCAGTCAGAATTGCCCTGATGAAGATGGCAGACGGTCATCGAAACGTCGGCTAGTGAAAAATAGATTAAAATGGTTGTGATAAAAAGAACTTTGCTATTCAGTCGTTTACCAACCTGATGAAATTATTTACGGAAGGTTCTGAATGTTTGACAGGGACTTGAAGAAAAACAAAAGAAGGAAGTAATATAACCCTTACCCGTCATGCCGCACGGCGTATACAGCTTCTAAACATCTTCGTCTCCTTGGCAAGAATCCCGCGGTGAGGGCGGGACAGGCAATAGTGCGATCTGGAAATGAACAGAAAACCGCAAAATGTTTTTATAACTTTGTCAGTAAAACTACATTAATATTTGTCCTATTATCCCCACTGTGTTTTTCGGGTGCTGAATCGCTGTCTTTTTAAATAAATGTCGTTACAACTTTGCCCTCTGTGATTGGCAGAGCCCATGTGTGATTTCAAACGGCCATGGATTCAGAGATTGACAACAGAAGTTCTAGTATCAACAATCCTCACTTCCCACATGGAGGTCTATGCCCTCGTCGTCTGTCACAAGGGTGGTACTTCGAGCCCTTGGATATCACCAGTAACCAAAGTAAGCCATAAGGTGAAGGAAGCCATATACATCAGGGCCCATCACCATACATTGAACCTTGACGGGGGCCGACATCGTCTACCAGATACCTTTGACCCAGTGTTGGGGTCACACTTCAAAGAAGCCACGTGACAAGCTTCACTGGGTCAGTCTACTGAGGAAGACCAGAGTGACTGGTCGAAATCTCTAGGTGAGAGAATTTCTTGTGTTGGACCAAAAGTTTTAACTTTACACAAGTAACCAAAGTACATCCAACATTCAAAAAACAAACAAACAAGCAAACAAACATACAAACATCCAGCTAACTGTTCCAACAGTTCATGGTGTAATATCAATGAAAGAAAAAAAGATTCTTACCTAGTTTGTACGTCAGCCTCTCCGGGCTTCAATTTGACGGACTTGACGTGCAGAGTTTTCTCTCCCGAATCCTCCTCCTCCGCGCCGAACCACGAACTGAACCACCAGGAGGACGATGACGTCACTTCCTCCCAGCGGAAGGATACAGACTCTACCTTGCTAAGGTGAGTCGGTGTTGAGAAGAGAAACTTCTGCGAATGGCCAGGCACTATGCGTACCTGGTTTCCTCTGTAGCAAAAAAAGAAACTCCGTTGACACCAGAGATTGACAGGTAATGTCGATTTCTTTTAATAATTTACAAGTTTCAAGTTCAAGTTTCAAGTTTTATTAATAAAATTAGCCTTGCGGCCAGTGCACAACCAAGCTGAATAACACTGATTTTTTACAATTTTGTACATAGTAAATACAAATTAACAATACGTATACAGACACGCAGACAAACACATTACAAAGCCACACATGGGCACTGAAGTAAAGTCCAGAGAGTCTTGAAAGTCATTACTGCAAAGACTCGTTGTACAGGCATATTGCCTTGTGTAAGAAAGAGTTTTTCAGTCTTTTTGTACGGGCTGCTGGTACTATAAGTGCAGTTACATTTCTTAAGGTCAAGGGCTCAAACTATAACTTTAAAAAGGGAGCTAACAATAATGTAGGATGACTGGCAGTCGTTTCAAGTTCAGGAGAAAACAATTCGAAGCACTCACTCTTTCAACGCGACTTCCTCAGTTTCTCCCTCAGGCCCTCTGAGTTGTAGGTACAGTTTGGCGTCCACTTCCTTTGCTCTGGACACATTTCGAAAGTGCATCTTCACTTGGTAGTGGTAGACTGTAGGTCAATAAGAAACCATATTAGCAAGGACATTCTAATATTAGCTACATCGTTCAACGAGAAGTTACGGTACAACACTTGACCTCTTGAGGTGTTGGGTGCATTTTTATCAAACCTCGAGCTCTCCTCAAAACTTTTAACATAGAGAGAAGTTTATTGCAAATCCATGCCCGAAGGCTAATTGCAAGTTACAAACATAAAAGAACTCTGAAACAGAGTATCAAATAACTTTAAAATGTACATAATGAAATCTAATTGTCTAAAACTATTGCTATGTCTAAAACTATGTCTGAAGGGTTTGACTTCTCTTTTATAAAGTATGGAAGACGTAATGTCCCACCTTTTCTAAAATTTGTGGGTTTTGGGAAGTTAAAAGAAGAATAGTTTTAACTTACAGCTGGGGTGGTGTTTTTATAAATTACTACGTACATGTAGTACTTCGTTTGTTTTATTGGGAACTTCATCAGTGTTACATGAAATTCTTCCTGGAGTCCGCAAGGGTGAAGATGGAACCCGCCTTGTGGCTGATACGAGGGGGGGGGGGTCGCCAGGCCTCCGTCCGGGTGATTTGTAGTAAATCACTAAAGCCCTGGTCACAACCCGCCGTACGTGCTTTTTGTCCGTACGTATTTTGGGAGGCTACGTCTGCTACGTTTTTTTTCTGAAAACGTGGGGAAGGAGTGGCGTTTACGCACGTCACTCGCACGTCACTCGTACGGTTGCGCAAGGTGTAAGAGTGTGGTCTGCACGTCACGTCTGGCCGTGAGCGGTTGCGTGCATCGTTCGTTGCGCAAGTGGCAAGTGAGTTGTACGTGCTTACAACGTACGATCTCTGTGCGATTGCAACTTTACCGTAAGGAGGCCGTATTCACACGTGCTTCTTTCGCACGGTACGTACGGGGCACGCGCGTTGCCCGTACTCGCACGCACGGGTGGTGAATCCGCAGACCGCACGTAGAAAAAGCTTTACATGCACTTAAAGTTCTACGGCGTGTCTGCGTGCTCCCAAATCCGTAGGATTCCGTACGGAGGCTATACTCACCACTTACGGATCCCCTACGTTTGACCACGTTTTTGCACGTAGACAGCACGCAGAAGCACGTACGGCGGGTTGTGACCAGGCCTTAACTTCCAGACAGTAGTACTTGGACCATTGCACACCGGAGAATATCCCTACTCTTTTTCGTAAGATGTGGTGGGTTCTTTAACGTGTGTGGGCTGATGCTCTCCCCAAACACAGGACCTCCTATCCGAAGGATGGCCCTTACCAAAGTTAGATACTTAAACTCAACCTTACACTTAACCTGAGTTAAGTGAGTAAAAGTCGAGCAAATAGTGCCTTTCCCACGTACGGGTACAACATGGGGGAATGGACCCAGGAACTATGGACCCAAACATTACGCCATACGATCCCGCCACCCATATGTTTACTTTATGATGTTTTGTCCAACATATGAAGAAAACAGACAAAAGTTGATGCAATCCATAGCTTCCAAAACTAATGTTACGCTATCTCACTCAAAATCAGATATCTTTAATATGCTCCTTTTATGTCCTACTCAGTTATCAGTGTACGTTGGAAAATTCATATTTGAATCACTACAAAAGCGACACCATATTGTAAATAGCTGATATATCCCCTGAATTACAGAATGTTATAATACTCTTCCTAAGAAAACACAATAGACTAGCTCGTTAGAATCATATTTTAGTATAGTTTGTGTATGTACTATTGTTGTTTCTTTGCCATACATTGTACCAGCTACAGTCGTTGAGCAATAAAGTTGATTGATTGATTGATTGATTGATTGTAAAAAATATGTTTACCTTTGAAAGGATCCTCTGCTGTCGTCTGCAGGTAGAACTTGACTCGTTCCTTATGAGCTACTCTCTCGGCGTCCCAGCCCATCGACCTGCACCTGTTTCCCCTGCAGCTCATGCACGTCCCCTGGCGGAACCTGTCATAATTGTCGCACTGAAAGCCTTGCAGCGGTCCGTTGGTTGCGTTGATGGTGGCGATGTAAAGGTCCGCCGCTCGAAAGTGATCGCATGAAAATGTCACACTTAGTTCTGAAAGGACATTATTAACATTCATAAACCTTCGAATACAAATACATACTCTTTAGTATTTCGTTTTTCAAACATGTCAAAGTTATGGCGACTGATACCGAATGACATTGAAAGGAAGTGTGTGCTGAGTATCAGGGTCGTTGGTTGGGTACTTTTTAAGAAATTGTTTAAAACGTTTTGCTACATTTTGCTAACTTAGGACACACCGACTTAATTTCATGGATTTTTGCCTATTCTTAGTACTGCCGCAAATTCACAATACCAGTTTTGTATTCCTGTGGTTTAGTAGTATTTTCTTTTTTGGTCGGAATTTTATTCGCCCGCGCACTAGTTTGGGGGTCTTCAGAGAATGTCATACATAAAATTAAGTCGGTGTGGCCTTACTATACAATAAGGATCAAGAAGTAATTTTTATTTACATCAAGGCTCGGGCCCATTATTATGCCTGTCGAGCACTCATGTGTTTGTATGCGTTTCCTCCTTAGCGTTAGCATCAGTCCAATTAGTCACACCCACGCCACTAAACCAGCTATTCTCATCTTGCCAGCTTTTTAAAAAATTGTTTAAAACGTTTTTCTACATTTTGCTAACTTACTATATAATATGGATCCTTCAGAGGAAGAGGCCATGTTACAGCCTGGTTGATCGTTGCCACCGTTTGGGTAGAAATCCACATGTCCGATGGCGTCCTTCATCCCCAGCCCCACACCCAGCAGCGTGTTCCCGTCTGTGTGGATGGCGTCAACAAACATGGCGTCACTCGGGTCCAGGTGCACTCTGGGATCGGTGTCCTTGAACCCTGGGTTGGCCGGGTCCACAGCTGAAATAGTAGTGGGTAGTTGTTATGATAAACATTATAGAATGAATAAATGAACTAGAAAGGTAACATTTGCAAAGCAAATGCATAATCAAGGACATTGGAACACATTGGACATGTGTTCCAATGTCCTTGGCATAATGTTAGCCTTCGCATATGGTCTGCTCAAACACATTCACATATGACTAGTATATGGTGACAGGAGCAGAGCAGACCATGAAATTGCAACATAATGTAACCCAACACCAGTCACCATGGTGACAGGCGTCAACAAATCATGTCATTGGTCAGGTCATAGGTCACTGTTTGGAGAAGAAGAAGAGGAAGAAACTGAGCAAAAACAACATGTTTTCCTGTGGTAAACATAATGATGGTATGAATGAATGGAGACCTTTATAGAATATACATCACCACTGGGTTAAGTACAAGGTGAAAAGGTAAGGCATGTTTTTCGATCAGAGGTTTGACTAAGCTTATTAGAAATGCGACTTTGTATGTATTTCTTAGCTGCATGGAGTAGGGAAACATTAATGTTATCATCAGTCTATAAAGTTCAATAAAATAACTGAAGCCTGATGATTACATATCATCATGGAGTTTGACAGACAGCCGCTAGATGGCGTAGTAAATGCACACTAAACCACGTCAACATCGGTCCTCACCTGATATTCTAGCGATGCGTCCTCCCAGCCTGTCCCCGGCGTACCCTGCTACCTGTGCTCCCAGGCTAAAACCGATGATGTGAAAACTGTCTAATGGATTTCCCGTTTTGTCCTGGAAAAGAACGATGCCATCTCACAGTGACGTGAAGTATATAAACAAACAAACAAACATATAAGGCCACACCGATTTAATTTTATGGATGACATCCGCGCGCGCATTAATATTTGCCTGATCAAAAAAAAAAAAAAAAAAAAAAAAGATCACGTCCACCGAGGCTCTGGTCTGGCTCTAGGCCTGGGTAGTCCATGGTAGTTAGCAACAATACAGAGCCAGGCACCCAGGCTACTGAAGCTCCACAACTCAAGAACTTAGTACATGCCTACAGTGCCGATTCATAAATTCCGCAAAAAGCCAGCATGTCGCTATATACTGCCGCAAATTCACAATACCAGCTCTGCATTCCTGTGGTTTAGTAGCATTTTTATTTTTGGAGGAATTTTTTTTTATTCGCCCGCGCGGCGGTCTTCAGAGGATGTCATCCATAAAATTAAGACGCTGTGGCCTAAATGGCAAGGCAAGTGCAATTCAAAATAGGTATGACAAACTGATAACTCAACCGGTTCAGGGAGTGATGCACAGTCTCTTACCATCAACCACTTTATAAGGTTCGCCACCTCGGCGCCGACCAGTCTGGTGTTGCCCACGGCTTGAGAGTAGGTGGCCATGGCGCCCTTCATCCAGTCCACTACGATGACATTAGAGTCGTCCTTCGCTAGGATGGCCTGTACCATTGTGTTTATCCACGGCTCCAGTGTTCCATACATGCTGTACCCGTGTAGGATGATCCTCGTCATTACGCCTGATTCATAGTTAGACCTGTGGGAAGTCATGAATTAATCTTTACTCTATCATCATACTCTATACAGTGCACGAAATCAGATACTCAATTCGTAAACTAGCAGTCTTTAAGTAGACGTACATGTAAATGCACCAATTGACAAGCATTTTGTTATTAACATGTTACAGCTTATTTACCAAAATACACTTAAATTGAACGTATCTTTACTTTTTTTTAAGGGCGCTTGACTATCCATTAAAGATAAAGCATTGATTTGGACCATTTTACACACAGAGTTAGTTTGGTTTTGATAGGGTAAAAACCTGTCTTAGAATCTGCAGCCTAGCAGTTGTGGAATCCAAATCAGTCGCTGTAGCACAAGTTCGTTAGTTTCAATTTCTCTCTTTCCTTTTTTTCTTTGTACCTTGTTTTGATCCCCGTTTTCTATCACGGGGTCAAATTTGATTTAAATTCGATTCGATCGTATAAGAAGGTAAGCGCTCTAAACAAATCTAGTCAGACTGCTCCCAGTCCTCAGCCAACCTTGGCTGATGGTTTGGGGAAGGTTCTGAATGTGTGACAGGGACGGATCTTAAATCTGGGAAATAATAAAGAAATTTTTCCATGAGTTCGCACCTGCGCAGTGTCTCCGGCCGTCCAGGTTTCAGGACATGGCTCTGGACGGGGTTGCTGCGCGTGCGCAGATGGAAAGTTGTGTTGATTCTCTTCCTGGGCTGGGGGAGGGGGATGTCTGAGGAAAATGGCGGCGCGTTACTGAAACAGCCGAGCCTTCCGTAACACACCGACTTCTCCTGAGTACCTGCCGCACCGCTACTCCTCACCTGCCGCTCACCTGTACAACAACAACAACACATACAGGTGTTCACATTGTTCCAAGAACACATACAGGTGTTCACATGGTCCCAACAACACACACAGGTGTTCACATTGTTCCAAGAACACATACAGGTGTTCACATTGTTTCAACAACACATACAGGTGTTCACATTGTTCCAACAACACATACAGGTGTTCACATTGTTCCAAGAACACATACAGGTGTTCACATTGTTTCAACAACACATACAGGTGTTCACATTGTTCCAACAACACATACAGGTGTTCACATGGTCCCAACAACACACACAGGTGTTCACATTGTTCCAACAACACATACAGGTGTTCACATTGTTCCAACAACACATACAGGTGTTCACATTGTTCCAACAACACATACAGGTGTTCACATTGTTCCAACAAAACATACAGGTGTTCACATTGTTCCAACAACACATACAGGTGTTCACATGGTCCCAACAAGACATACAGGTGTTAACATTGTTCCAACAACAAAACACACAGGTGTTTACATTGTTCCAACAAACCATACAGGTGTGCATGTTGTTCCATGTAAGGCCTTGTTCATATGAAACCACCCGAATTGAGATATTTTGTGTCCAGTGTACTATGGGTTTGGCACCCAGGCTACAAGCAATTACCCTTCGGGCATTATTTAACAAAGATATCAACTGATGAAATTCCTCCCCAAAATACAGCTATGTACTTTTAAAAGTGACGGTTATGTAAATAAGGCTGACGTCACATACCTTTCGCCCAGCTGAGTAAGGACAGTAGACACGTGACGATGAAGGCTATGGTCAGGCAAACTGAGGACATGTTCTTCTTCTGTAGGGACGGCGGGGACGAGAGTGCCGCTGGGGGCCCTGGGGACGACGTCTTCAGCGACACAATCTGGATAAACACATCGCAAACATACATATCAACGTGCTGTATATTATTTATGAAAAAATCATTGCTGAACTTGCAATCGTCGCACAATACATTGTTGCGCAGCAAACTAGGAAAATGAAGGGGAAAGTTCATTAATAATTAATTCTAATGACAAATTAGAAGCTGAGATAGTCCAGCACCGACCCCGTGCAAGTTGAATGTTGGCTGGTCCCTAGTTCGAGTAAATGCTTAAAATTAAACACTTGTCGGTCGTTATATAATAATACACTATGCCATTTCAGGATAAGTGTGAACAATCTAGGATGTAAAGTTGTAATCAGACCGTGTACTAGTATTATATATCTAAGCACTGGAAACAAATTACAAGGTAAAACCATCCTTGGTAAAACAAAGAATTCGCACAAACGTACTCTAGAGAGGATATCACAATTTTCTTTTACACAACCAGGGATTCTTCCCTCTATCAGACACCTTTTTCAGGCTTTTGACTGCAGTTCTGCTTCTCGCCGCTACATGTACTAGTAACCGATGTAGGTGGCGCTTTTGCTACGAGAACACAATCCCAAACTTGGGTAAGGTCACACCGACTTAATTTTATGGATGACATTTATGGAAGACCCCCAAACTAGTGCGCGCGGGCGAATAAAAAAATTCCGGCCAAAAAAAAAATGTTACTAAACCACAGGAATACAAAGCTGGTATTGTGAATTTGCGGCAGGACTTGGCGACGTATACGACAAGCCGGCATATGTTGGCTTTTTTTGCGGAGTTTATGAATCGGCACTGTACGTATGTAACGAGTTTTTGAGTCGTGGAGCTTCGGCAGCCTGGGTGCCATCCTCCAGAGTTACCACCGGCTTCGTATTGTTGCTAACTACCATGGACTACCCGGGCCTAGAACCAGGCGAAAGCATTTGAGGACGTGATCTTTTGTTTTTTGGTGTGGTGCCTAAGTTGTATACAGCTCGTGCCGGTTTGTGATTGTGAACCTACATCGGCTACATGCAGCGGCGAGACGCAGTACTCTAGTCAGGTTAGCTCTCAGCTAACGTAAACGTAAGTAAGGTAGGAAGAATCCTTGATTGTGTATTAGAAAATCCGAATAACCCATGTTTTACCAACAGTGATGAACTTATAGGAGACAGGGAACGGGGAACGGTTATGACAGACCTTTGACCGCTGTTTTAGGGGGTGGAGCTAACTTGACGTTAACACTTGACCTACTTTTACCCTTTGGTCACCATTCAACAAGTTAGACCTGAAATACGTATTTGACATTACAGTCCATTTCCAGTACTTATATGCAAGCATTCGATGATCAGATCACTGCATAAAACTGCCTCAGTAAACTCAAAAACATACGAAATACTACCTTTTCATACGTTGACTTTAGGTAAGAGTACGGCATGTTAAATATATAGCAGCCTAACAAACCTAATTAGTGACGTCATTGCCATATGCCCATTCGGTTGGTCAAAACGCACGGTAACCGTACGTTCAATTCATTCATTCATTTAAGTATAACTACGATCAATGAAACCCACCGGAATAGCAAAGTTCCCCGCTAGTAGCATCGACCATGCAGTGTACCTTACTCAGTAATGACGCCGTATATAAATGTCTACGTGTACACGTAGCAGAAAAAAAGTGCTGAGTTAATTAAATTGAAGGCTAACTGAATCTGATTGGTGGAGACGTGTTTGCTCCAAGATCAGGCCATTTTAAAGTGCCAATCCGTCCAAAAGAAACAGTATCGTTAAAAGCAGACGCTTGGTTAGTCTGCAAAGAAAAAACTAGGCACTTGCTGTTGCATTTTTCTACCACAGTTATGACGCCCTTAAAATGGAATTTTAAATAGAAATAATCTTTAACAGTTATTTTTCTATCTACATGTTAAAACCACGTCATGTGTTTTCTTGATAAACACTACATGAAGTTCAAGTGTTTTCACAATTACGCACATTAACACTGGCCTGGCAATCCTGATAAATGGGACGATTGTTTGGGTCGTTTTACACTGGACTTTACCATTTGGTAAAAGTAGGGAGGGGGGAATAATACTAAAATTTCGAAAACCTTTCTACAAAAAAAAAAAGAAAAAACTCAAATTTTACAAAGTGCCGACTCTAACAACACCCTCTTATTCCAATGGAATAATCTACTGACACTATTAACCCTTGGGGCATTGACCTTAATTTCCCGACCCCGAATGTTTGAAGTGCAGTGCCGTGTAAATTTGTTCACTTTTCTCGGTTTATGTGCACAAAAGGCGACTCCGACCTCACGTAATAAAACAAACAGACGAAGGTGTTCGCGTGAATTGTTGCTGGGAAGGAAGAATTTTTTCTAAACCATGTGATAATTCAATTTATATCAAAAGAAAGTGTCCGTTTTGTAGTCTCTCATTAATCTATGTAATCAATTGGAAAAAAAGGCATTAGAACACATTTGAATGATCTCCAAGCAGATCTTTCAAAGACAGTATGGGCCATTTGCCAGGCAGTATTTGGCTGGCGCAAAAAAGGTACCAATAGGCAATACCAAAAAGACAGGCAGATAGAAACGCCTAAAACACGTCAGAATAAGCCGAAACCTATTTAGCCTATTTAGAGAGTAACCTTTGAAACCGCTCCTACATGTATGTTTGAAAGTTCTTCTCACATACAAGTGCCAAAAATTAAGTGGCGGGCGTTAAACGTCGTCTGATAGCCAAGTACAAAGCGGCGTGCAAATTTGGCAGCTTGTCTGCGGTGGCGTGGTGGTGGTGTGATGTCGGGCAGGCCACCCTGCGGCTATGGCATAGTTTCGCAAGCGTAAGTCAGAATACACAAGTCTACTCTACCTGAACAACATACCGAATTAGGCAAGTACCTACTCTACAAATCCTTGCGTTCGTTGGTAAAGATTGGTAACATGTTTTCGGCTGGTACAAATGATCTCATTGTACAAAGAAAAGTAAGAAAGGACAAACCGTCACACTGGGTGCCTCTAGCCCCTCCCCTTCAATCAGAACCTGTCAATTAGCATACTTTTCAACATTATGTCTTCCTTTTTTGCGTTTAGAAAAATAAATAAATAAAATCCAGTCAGCGCGTCACCCTCGTTAACTGTTCCTAGTGGAATGTTCCAACTTGTTAATTTTGCAGAATTTTGCTGTCGCTAGCACTGAGAGGTACCACAGTCGAACGCTACTCTATAGATATAATTTAGGATGTATGAAGTGTGACTAAGATACACAGGTCACGTCCTGAAGACTGCAGGAGTTCCTTCACGACTGTGGGAGTTCCTTTAAGGCATTGAAGTAGCCTTTCATAAGCTATCTCTGTTTCAGCGCCGTCCAAATAGAATCAAAGGTGAAGCCACTGCTAGAATTCATACAAACTGCAAGGCTGTCCAAAAGTGGTGCCCCTTTTACAAATCATTTACCTTCCAAGACACAACAGACTTTAGGTAGTTAGTGTTGAACATGTGGCAATGGCGGCCTCCTTTGATGTTCAAGTTCACGTGATGCCGGTTTACCTCTCGCGGATGTATATTAACCGCGCGCGTGGTGGTCATTCCCGAGACGCGTGTTACTCTCATGACGAGGGAATGACGGGAATTTTCCGTCACAATACACCGGTGAATGGGGGTAAGGTGATATCATATAAAACCTCCTATACAGGAAGTCGGGACAACAATACCACAAAAGGAACACTTCCTCCGATCACGCATTTTTACTGTGAAGCACGCGTCCTACACGCCCCCGAGCTGTGGACTCAAGTTTGAAACGTAATATTTCATCCGTCAAGAGATACTAAAAATTTCGACGATTTCTAGTTCTAAAATACCAAATTTTTTGGTCACACAAAATGGAAGACGTCAAATATCAACTCAAAACCTTCAAGCACATCATTTTAGTTCAAGATTGAAAGTTTGATGTAACTGTTATGACTCTATGAGCATGACGATACGCTTATTTTTTACACATCCCCCACGATATTTCATGGACTTTCCCTCTTTTTGTTCGAACACAGCGGTTCAAGAACAAAAATCCTTGGCAAAATTCCTAACGTTACATCCCTATTAATTAATTCAAAGATTCTAACATGACCTGATCTCAAGTTTTTTCGAATGGTGCATAAGTTGAGAGAATGAATGAATGAATGAATGAATACTTGCTATGTTATGATATGCTTATCATTTAGGTTATGTTTTGTTTAAAATGTAGCGACATGCTTAATGTTATATAACACATAATTCATAATTCTGCTCCACTTCATCCCCCTATACATTTTTTCCAAAGTAGAAAATGGGACGAAAATTTCATTCATTCACATGTCCATCGAACGTTAACGTTACACAAAGGCTACCGGCACGTGGGGAGGGGGGCTTGAGCATTTCCTCTTTACCGGTAAATCATTTATTTGCTCTTTACAATCAAATTTACACAGCGATAGATAAGTACCTAGTGGACAAATAGAGCAAGGATTTTGTTCAACACGGTGATTGAGTTCGAAAGATAAGATTCGGATAAAGAGGACAAACTTGTCAGATTTTCCTCAGAATCAGAATCAGACGATAACATGTTACAGGGTCACATTGGTGTCATGTTGCCCGGAGGTACAGAACAGACACACACATACCATAGGGCCTCAAAAATATATTTTATACAAAAATTTTACACGATTACGATGAATGTAAAAAGAAAATACGGCGAATAAAATCCGGGATGAACACGGATGTAACATGTTACAGACAGGAGAATACCCGAGCACATGGCTCATTTATCCCCCTTCATGCTTCAGTTCAACACCGCGTCCCCCCAAAATCAATTAAGTGGCGATTTTTTCCCTAACCTGTGGGGCCTTACCTCAGAAACTGCGCTACTGTCGTCCGAAACGCCAGTAGGTGTGTTCCCAGCGAGTCCCGCCCGTGTTCTGACTCAAACTTCCCGGCAGAAGTGTAAATATCCGATATTTGAGGCGGTTTCTAGGGTGTAACATGGGGTGATCGTGACGCACGCTTTGCAAATGCCACACAAAAAGGCCGGTAGTGGGCTCGCCAAATTGGGCGGGACCATTCTCCACGGGGTTGTGTCAGATATATAAAACTTAAACATACACCGCATTAAAAGATTTTATCTTCTCCCATAATCATATAGATAATGATTTAATTAAACAGACCAGTTCTTGTAACGTTTCGTCCTTTTGTTGTTGTTTACGGCACTGGTATCGTAAGTTGGACGAGTCCAAGTCGCCGTGAGATGTCCCGCCGCAGTTCGCAGGATATCACGTGTGGAGGGCAGGGACGGGGGTGTGGCCGCGGTGTGACTATGTCATGACGAAACCGGCGATACATGCCTCGTGGTACGGCACCGACACGACATGTTTGGTGACAGGTATTTCCTCGCTTAGTACGGGATGTCTCTTTTTCCTTAGGCGATCAACATCCGAGAGATCGCCTGGTTTCCAAGTAAACACTAGCGTGTCAATGTGACCGGGCAAACCAGTTCATCATGACCAAATCATTTCCTTCCGAATGTGTTCGAACTAACAAATACCTCACAGCCCAAATATTTAATCACCACCTTTGACCAGACTTTCCTAAAGCTATTCCCTTTGTACTAACCGTCTTCTTAATCAAACACGCTTCTCGGCATTATTTTCTCGTGTAAAATAAAACCCGAGTTCTCGCAAACAAAATTCTTGTCATGTTACACAGTGGACAGCATCTGTATGTGTCCGTCAGGGATTGGCTGGTTGGAGAGTGGCGTGAGAGAGGCGGATAAGGATCACAGGCGATCGATTCGTGTACCGATACGGACCGTAACCTTGGTTACCGGCTATCCTTATTTGTAAACCTTGATTTATTAGTTGACTTGCGTAGCCAATAAAGTGCCTCACATTTCCGCTACAGCGTAAAATGATCCTACCAAGACTAAATGACCGAACGGCCGCGGCGATTCGCGAGATTATCTTTCAAAATGGTACAAAACATTAAAATTAGATCATATATACACACCTAAGATGGGACTAGGTAATAAAGGTAAAGGTTTTCACTTTAATTCATGTGAAGGGTGAAAGATTGTGTTTTATTAATCTTTCTGCATTAAAAAATCCAGGGTACATGAACAAATAGGTCACAGTCCAGGCCTCAGATCTGCTGGCTAGCTAGACAATACACTGAACTGGTATATTAATTATGCAGCAAGTTTAGTGGCTATATGCAGCATTTTCAAGCTACGTACAATAGTAGCAGATCAGGAAGACCCATCTTACCAGTTCATGAACCCAATTTATATCCCCAATCCTGACATAATTAGGTCATAAAGGACAGGACGCTTCCAGTCTATTATTAGACTGTAATTATACCCCATGAAAGGTGAAGTGGGGTGAAACATACAAGAATAGTTTTAACGCGTGCAAAGATTGACTACTTGAATGATATACTATATAACAGTCGAAAATAATGCTATGGGCCACATAAAATTGTAGAAATTATAACCGCAGTCAAGTGTTGATAAAGGGATACAATTACACGATTTAAAGCATTAAGAAATGTGAATGATAGATCACAATGTTTAAGATAGATTGAAAATTGTACTACGTATTACGTGACCTCTTTGAATAGGCGTACATTACCTGGAAAGTATAAAAATGCATAGCATGTGCTTTTGCCAACGCCAGTTTCAGGCGAGAGAAGGCAAAGTGTACGTTTCTGTTCAACCTCTGAACGTAAATGAGAATACATTAATTACTCAGTAAATAAAACAGGTGCTCTACTTGTTCCGTAGGTCCACCTGTCGATCCAGGTGCTAACCCTGGTTCGTACGTGCACCTGTCGATCCAGGTGCTAACCCTGGTTCGTATGCGCACCTGTCGACCCAGCTGCAAAACTTAGTGCCTACGTGCACCTGTTGACCTTGAAGAATGCGAAGGTCACGCATGACTGCCATGATAACAAACAGACCTTGACGATGCAGAAATAGTAGCTGGTGTTCATTGAAAGCTAATAAGTCGCATATATACATAGATAGACGACACACGTCGCGTCCTTAGAAAAGTAACAAAATATTGAAAAAAAATTGTCTAACTTACAACTTCACGACTAACTTGCGTTGAATACACAAATAGCAAATAAACCGACGAAGTTCTGTGGACAAATATGAGAGTTTGACAAATTGTGAGTCGCGGAGGCCTCTCTAACCTCGTGAACAGGTGTGCTGACGACCAAACCTTCAGTTATCGCACTCACGGAAAGAAAGCTCAAATTCTCAAGTTCAAAGACAAAGTAATGACGGAAGTTGGCAACGATACAAAATCTACCAGTCAGATAACTGGAGTGAATGACGTTTGAAATCTCACCTTAATTGTGGTAGAGAAATAAACTGAAGGTTCCAGTTTTTCAAACCCGTTTGCTCAGAGGTCCTGAGAACACAAAATTTCTCACAGGATGTCGACCTGGAAAAAAAAGCCCGCCGGCAAGCCTCGTCCGGCCGGTACAAGCATGGATCAGTTTGTCTTTGCCAGCGTTCGGTGAATGGTTGTTAAATCGGATATCCTTAAGTTTGTAAAGCGGCAACGCTACTTAAAGAAATGTGGGTCGGGGTTCTATTTCAGACGACTCGAAGTGACCACGCAATACAAAGCCCATATGTTATAGGGCTGTGTGTAAATGGAGAGTGTGAAGGATGATTTACGATGTTTCTATAGCTATGGCACATATTATGATATAGGAAATAGTGCATTGTAACAGACTGTTATTCGGGAAAGTATGATTCGTATACAGGTATGCTTCGAAATTAAATGATTTAAGAAGGAACTCTCACTAGCACACCGTATGATTAATATAGACTTTGTACTTTTGAACGATTTGAACTTTTAAACGCTTGACATTTACAGTTTAAAACTCTTTATGTTTCAGGTGAAGCTGACCCTCCCCATTCAACTTTGTGGAATGGTATCACCTGCACACCAGTCTTCACGTGGTGGAAAATTTCCAAACGGGGACTGTTCATTCATGGTCAAGTTAGGGTTCTTTCTTATTGCAAAAAAGCATCTCCCAGTGGTATATACTACATATACGGGATGATTCTATTATAAGAACTTCTCTGCGAGAGTTTTAACGTTTAAATCTACAACATAGTATAACGTTACCAAGACAAAGGCATTTCGGGAATAATTACTAAAAGTGTACACCTGTGACTAACAACTGACTAAATCTAAACATGTAAAAAGTGGCCTGCCAAAAGGCAAGAAAATGACCTTGGTCCTGCGTCAATTAGGTCAGTTGTATCGGTAACAAGGTCACCATATACACAGTGCCTTTGTCTCAAGTAAAAGATCAGTCAGCGGACTGACGTATTACGGCTGCTTTGTGTATTAACCCGCGACAGCTTACAACTGACCGAACCCTTTGTGCTCACATATGCCCCTGAGTCTGAAATATGCAGGTGTCATTGAACTGAAGAATTGAGATAAGACTGTCGCTTTAAAAACGACCTGGTGTCCTTGTTAACGGCTTGTCTGAGATCTAGTGCTGGTTAGGCTGGCTTGTGAATGCATCTAAGTTCTTAATGTGATCTATGGCTCACATGAAGACATTGTAAGATGACATTAAGGTCGTAGACTATCTACGTGATCAGAAGGACACCTAAGGGCAGATGGGTGCGTTTAACAACACGTTTTTCCAGTATGTTACCGAGTCTTGTAGTCATTCTTCCCCTTTCTATTGAACTCGTACACTAAGGTTCCCTTTTTATTTCACATTTTTATAATTACATGTATCACGTTTGGGATATAATTATAAAAGACTATTTATGACAACCTCTGAAGAACAAAAGTTGAATTTTCTCTCAACTGTGACAAATTCGGATCAACAATGACAGAAGTAGTGTATCCATACGTCAGTTATCATCAAATGGTTCTAGCTTGCTCGGAATATGCGACAAAAAAGTGACTGTAGCTAACTACACTTTTTTTCACAGCTGTGTAACGTTCCGTAATGGTGGAAAAACTGAGTTTCGCTAAAAATGTTCCTTCCTATTATTTGTAGACGCAACATTCACACACTCCCATTCGCACCGTTACTACATCTACTTCTAAACGCCATAAGAAACAACACTCGTCATTGGCCGCCCTAATGACACTCGTCATTGGTCGCCAGACGTCTGTGTTGAAAGAACACTACAGATAGACTTCTTATCTTTGTCACGTACTTCACAGACGACTTAACAAACCTCCAGATCTCAGGGTCAAGTGCTTGTACTTGACCCAGACATACATACGTGATTATTTCTTAACCAGACCCTGGTGCCACAAACGTTGTGCATGACGTATTAGAAACGGCGGCAAAATGAAAACTATTCTGGATGAGAAAATCTGACATTGACATTACCTGTTATTTTTAGCCCATTTTTTGTCATCAGCTTATACAACTAGCTCAGCTACGTTTATTTGTTGATACCTCCAATAGATAGCTAGTACCAGCCTACGATACAGAACAAGTAACCGTTCTCTGTCAGTGACATTGCTATCAGTATTCTGAGGGATAAGGTTAATTTAACTCACTATATCAAAAGAGTGACCAGAAAAGTATGTCCACGTTCAAGGTTCAAGAATAGAAATAGTAATCTGTGCAGTGTTGCTCATTCTTATATAATCTCCTTGCGTACTCAGGTCTGACCTTGACTTTGGTACAGGATGGTGCGTATCCTTACGGTTGACATTGATAGATGTACTGCAGACTTTACTTCCGGCGAAGACGGGGGGGGGGGTGTTTACAAAAGAGAACGGCTGGAACAAAGAAGATCTTTGACACAAAAATCATTGTCTCGAGTTTGAGATGCAAAAAAAATTCTGCAGCACTAGAGAGAGAGGATACTGCAAGCGTGCCAACAATCGATCTCCATTTTCAGCCCTGCCCACATACCGAATTCATACATCGGATTTATCCACAACTTCTCGTGTTGCACGATTCACAGGCAAGCAAATCCCTAAAACAACGAAAACATAACCTTCTTGGCGAAGGTAACAAGACAAAAAGGAGCAACCGTACTCTTTACCTAGCCGGGCCTTTCTATGGGAATACGGATCGTAGAATTCGGCACTGAAAAGAGAGTAAACTTGGCCAAGGGAGTCCGGCCGCGGGGAGCGTAGTTTCTTTCCCTCCGAACTGCGCGGCCAAAAACCTACAAGGCGACCAAACTCCCCTGGCAATTATTGTCCTATATATATATAGCCAGTGTAGTTAGTCTGGTAGAGACTAGTCTTTACCCATCGCCGTGCAAGGGGAGCAATAGAATATCGGGGAATACCTGCACTGTGAATTGGCACGAGACCACCTGGCGAGGCGCCATATTACAGCATAATGACACAGAAGTCGCTTTTCTTGGCTAAGAGCCAACGCCTTCTAACAATCAAGCATGTGACTGAGGAAAACACCCTCACGTCATGATGCCAATTAAAGAACATGTATTGTTTACTGTGAGTCACTCTGGTATTTCCGTAACAAAACATCAAAGTATCCCGTTGTGTACAAGAGCTATGTACTACACAAAGTGCCCATTCTGTATTTTATATCATTTTGGACACCAAATTTCTGTGCTGTTAAATATCGACGTTTTCTTTTTGTCGCCCTGTAACGTTCAACTTTCAAAACTAAAAAGAAATGATGCTATTTTGTATTAATCCAAAATTCAGTATGCCATTTGTATATCAAAATTCAGTATATCAAATTTAAGGTACTTCCAGTCATGCAAAGGTTACATTAACCGCTATCATGTACATGTGGCGCTGTAAATTGAAACCAAAGAAAGGCGACTACCCCTAGCAGGGCTAAACCAATGAACAAGTATGTCGTTAGCGAGCATGTGAGGATGGTCCATGTACTGTGTTAAGTCTGAGTAAACAAAAACCCTGTAAAATGTGGGTCAAACGTGATTCAAACCGATGACAACTTTGGATACGATGGATAGAAGGAAAAGAAAATCATTACGGAGTTAGCAACGTGTGTACAATTCACGGTAATTCTAGAGGTTTCCGCATTGCGGAGAGAAAATCGATCAAATAGTGACGCTGGCGCACGCCGGCCGGGTAACAGCGCCATGGCGACCGCATGGGCTTCAAACAAACGGCGTTAACTCACCAGAATATACGGAGTCTCGCGGTGTTTCACCAATTTCTCGGCGGTGCCTTGAAGAAAATCACTGAATGAAGAACCTAGAAGCTTTTACGGCGACTGGACGATTTCCGTGTGCCTTCAACAGTTAACATTACATTTATGCCGAGACAGACTTGCTGGACGCAACGTCTAAATATAGCAGTTTAATCCCATGCTTCAAAACCACGGGACAGCACTACCAGCCAATCAGAACACTTGATTAGGGACACCACCTACGCGATTGGCCAATCACAAGGCACAGAATAGACACACCGTCAGAACGCGTGACACTCATTTGTTGTGGTAAAGTGAACGCCACCTGCATGTCTCGTGACTCGTAATATACTATTGAAACGTTATATCGTTAATTTGATTTAGCTAGACTGTGTAGAGAGTGTTTCAGCCAGACTGCCCAACTAGCCGGAGGCTATTATCAAGGGCCGACCTCGTAACTGGAACGCCTGAAATGGAGAAAAATCTCATATGGCTTCCTTCAGTCAATATTGAACATGGAAAAATCACATAAATCGCATTATATTCCGCGTTTTCAACCATATTGAAAATTTTAAAGGAGGTAAAATAACATCGTAAATTATTTTTCTTCTCTTTCCTTGTCATTCTTTTTATACGTGTCAACCCTATGGTGTTGTGCTTGTCTGTTGTGAAATAGGACACCACCAAGCTGTAACCAAGGACCTGTAGTATAATGTCCTTGCGGTAACCGAATAATAGGTCGGCACAAAAGGACGCTATATCCCATCGCCTTAGGAACGTATCCGTCTAGTACATAAAGTACAGCTCGAATCCCCTTCCTAATCCACACGATTACGGGGTAAGTCTGGCGGATCATATGCTATTGTCTCCATACATTTATAGTGAGGGAAGAACAATAGGATCTATATCGAGAAATCTGAGCTGGTGACTATCTACAAAAACAAGGGTACTTGAGAAGTCCCTTCTTGGTACTCCCAATAAGTAGATAGAACTAGCCTATCAATCATGCAAAATTAGCAACTGTTTAATATACCAGAGGTATATTAGATATTAGTATGCTATGGGCCTGCATTACGAAAATGACCTAAAAACTGACTTTGAAAATCCAGTTTTATTTAATTTCCATCCTGAAAACGTTTTGGGAGCCTTTTAAACGATTGGTCACCATTCTTCTGTCAGAAGACTATTTCAGACGACGGACCCAACTGTACTATTGCACCAGTATACACTAAGGCCACAGCAAGTAAATTTTATGGATGATGTCATGCATAAAATTTACATTAAATTAGTTATCTGCCATCCACCTTCCGGCATGGCAATAGACATCTTTGCCGAATTTCGGCATGTTGACCACTGTCAGTAGGCAACAAAAATCTTGTTTTTTTTTCTTCCAAAATCAGGCGAAAATTAATGCGCGCGCTGATGTCATTCATAAAAATTACTTGCTGTGGCCTAAACTGATTTCGTGATGGTTACAATCAATACATTGTCTGACACATTTCCGAGCGCCATTGGGAATGCATGACTATTATATTGATCGGTAATGGTTCGTGACTTTCAGTGTTTACGAGACGATCACCTGATGAGGTGACTCCATGACATAACCACACGCCCCTGGAACAACGAATATGTCGGTACTGTGATCTAGGAAGAATCGAAGATGAGAAACATTTTGTAATAGAATGTAACTATACAACAAAGAGAGAGTATAACTTTATTATCTGATACAATCTATGTTCCCCTTCTTCAACATTTAAGCTGTACAGTTAAATTTATATTTCTAATGAGCTTAGACAAACCTTCTATATTGAAACATACCTGTTCTTACCCTTTTGCCATTACTAAGAAACGAGAAGAAACCGAGTTTACTTAAGTGGGAATATTTGTAATGTTATCTGTATACCATCCTTTTACTGTGACCTGTACTGAACCCAGTGGGTATGTGTGTACAATAAAGGTCTTCATTCATTCATTTATTGCAAATCTATGCGCGAGGGCTAATTGCAAGTTACAAACATAAAAGAAAACATTCATTCATGTCGACAGAACGTACTATGCCTGCGCAAAAAGTAATGTATTGTATTTTGGCAGAGCGGCCTGTTTAAGGTGGTATTTAAGGCCACAATACAGCAAGTAAATTTCATGGATGACATGCTCCGCAGATTCCAAATCTAATGCGAGCGGGCGATAAAAACAAGGCGGGCCGAAAAAAACAAGGTTCATACAATTCAATATTTTGACTCAATCATTGTACAAATGGTTTTGATTCAGTAGGAATATAACATGTACACAGCCAGCATCACATATCTCTGCATCAAAGTAACAAACAAAACATTAAATCAGAGCCTTTTCTTGTCTCCTCTCTTCATAGTTATCTGCCATCCACCTTCCGGCATGGCAATCAAATCTTTGCCCATTTTCGGCATGTTGACCACTGTCAGAAGGCAACAAAATTTCTTGCCCCCCCCCCCCAAAAAAAATCAGGCGAAAATTAATGCGCGCGCTGATGTCATCCAAAAAACTTGCTGTGGCCTAAGGAAAGCCTGTCCGTCTAGTTTAAAATTGTAGTCTGTAGTTTTTGTGTGATATCGCCTGCAACGTGCAAAACTCTAATGCAGCGTTGACCGAACAAAAACCATGAAAAAAATCCGGGTTTCGCGTTTTCGGGAGATTGCATTACTTCATTTTCCACAGAGTGATGAAATGCTAGGGTGCCATTCTATACAGTTTTCTACAGCACGTAAGAGTTAGCCTCCACCACACCTTGCCATGGATAGCATTAGATTTGGCACATAGTCGAGGGAAATGCAACCACTCATCGGTCGGACCGCTTTTTGTCATTTTCACATTACCACAGTACAACATATCATGAGTTGAACTGCTAATTTTGTGGTATATGGGATGACAGCCAGACTAGTGAAATGTGTTCAAGCTAAAACACAAACATTTGAGACAAAATCCATTCTTCTTAGATATTTGAATACCAGCAATTTATTTGAAACAGTACAATAACCAGATGTAGTCCTGTAGTTTTTACAAGATTATAAACAAACCGTTGTACAAAACGTCCTGTTACATTATATAAAGATGAACGCCAAGAACTACTCGATATTTTACATTTAGACAAGATATACAAGACAATGTCAAAGCAGGACATGTTTAAACACTTGATGTCATGCAAGAACGAATGTATAGCAGACAAACTATGTAATTATGTTTCCAAATGTTTCAAAAAGAGAAGAAGAGAAGAGAAGAAAGGGCAACGAACAGTAGATGATAGGTAGTATATAGTATTGTTATAATGTATAAATTCCTAGCAATTAGAATTAGAATAGAGTGTCCCAGTATGTAATACTCATGTTTTGCATACTGCATGTCCTCTTGTACATTTAGCCCATCTGGGCAAGAACATGCAATAAAGATTCATATCATATCATATCATATCATATCATAGCATATCATATCATATCATATCATATCATATATACGTCTAAAACATTTTGCTGAACCATTGTTCTGTACAAATCACAAACTTTGTCTAAAAAAGCGTTTTCTGTCATTTCAAAACATTTCTCCTTGGGCGACCTTAAACATGACATAACGAGCCCCACATTGCGATTTGATTATTCGAATCTATCGACCCAGTCTGACGTCGACCCACGCGTTTGACGCAAACAATCAGCGAACTCCGGTTATCGAGTTGACACGGCGTAGGTATGATTGAAAATTCTCCTTGTGATTGCATTTTCAGTTTTCATTTCCGCTCCGAAATCCCCACGGTATATAGGCAATAGCTTATTAAATTATATACATCGAATTTGTTGTATTGTGGATGACAATTAGATTTAGTCATTACTACAGTGATGATTGGAATTGGGTGACCAGTCACGGGCGTGAGATAGATAGATAGATAGATAGATAGATAGATGGATAGATAGATAATATTAGATAGATACTATTAGATAGATAGATAGATAGATACTATTAGATAGATAGATAGATAGATAGATAGATAGATACTATTAGATAGATAGATAGATAGATGATAGATGGATGGATGGATGGATGGATGGATGGATAGATAGATAGATAGATAGATGATAGATGGATGGATGGATGGATGGATGGATGGATGGATAGATAGATAGATAGATAGATAGATAGATAGATATATAGATAGATAGATAGATAGATGATAGATGATAGATGGATGGATAGATAGATAGATATCTAGATAGATAGATAGATAGATAGATAGATAGATAGATATATATAGATAGATAGATAGATAGATAGATATAGATAGATAGATAGAAAAATAGATAGATAGAAAAATAGATAGGTGGATCGACCAGAGGGACAGAGAGCGAAGGACAGAGCGAGAGACTTTTACATGGAAAGAGATGTACCAAGGAATATTCTCAAGTAGAGGTCGAATAAAAAGTACTGTGATGGTGTGATGACCTACAAGTGGCGGAGTGAACGTCACGCGATCCGGCAGCTGTGGTCTCCATTTAGATTCCCGGATATATGCGGGCTGCCATGACGCACTCGGGCCGACAGTGATCGATACTGCACGGAATAATGTAACATGTCTCTTCCGGGAATGTACGGTAAACTAGAAAGGCAGACATTTGCTCGGGAGCAAATGCAACATATTTCAGTCCGTCTCCTTCCGCTTTACAAAATGGAATGTTCCATATCAATCTTGTACATATGTAGTGCTCTTCGATATTGAATGTTTCAATACCTCATGCATGTAGCCCCCAATATCCATACAGTGCTTTTTTAGTAAGATATTCTCAAAACCCCCATACGGTGCCTTTCAGAAAAAATATTATCGCCCCCCCCCCATACAGTATTTTTCAGTATTCGAAAAACCGGATCCCCATATAGTGCTTTCAAGGATCACCCAGTCATTAGTACGATTTCAGTATTTATTAAAGGATCCATGCCACTCTGCATCTGCTTCAAGATTACCTACGCACGCTACCCTGTATCTGCTTGAAGATTGCAAATTGAAGAGTGAAGACCACTTATTCAGGAAAACGTGTCCAGTAAAGGGGAATGACCGGTCAAGCCTCTCTCCTCTACCCCCAAAATAAACCCTCTGACCGGCAGGCCCGCTGACCGGCAGGCCCGCTGACCTTATGGTAACATTATGACGACTTTTCCAAAAGCAGCCACAAAAGACAAACTCTCCACGTATTTTGGTTATGAAATATGACAAATCTACGAAGTTCCGAGATCCTATCACTACCAAGGGTATTCATGAGTGTGAATTTGGCTGAAAAACTTTGGCCGAAAATGTGAGATGATGAGACTAAACATAAGGCCACAGCAAGTAATTGTCATGGATGACATCAGCGCGCGTATAAATTTTCGCCTGATTTTGGAAAAAAAAGAAGAAATTTTGTTGCCTTCTGACAGTGGTCAACATGCCGAAAATGGGAAAAGATGTCTATTGCCATGCCGGAAGTTGGATAGCAGAAAACTATGAAGAGAGGAGACAAGAAAAGGCTCTGATTTAATGTTTTGTTTCTTACTTTGATGCAGTGATGTGTGATGCTGGCTGTGTATATGTGATGTTCCTACTGAATCAAAACCATTTGTACAATTATTGGGTCGAAAACTTAAAATGTATGAACCTTGTTTCTTTTTCGGCCCGCCTTGTTTTTTCCCCACACGCATTAGATTTGGAATCTGCGGAGGGTGTCATCCATAAAATTTACTTGCTGTGGCCTAAAAGGCATGAAAGGGAGAATTTTGAGAAACTGTGAATCTTGAAATGGCAAGAATCAGACACTCTTGTCGTTAAATACTGTCATTTGGCATCTTTATGTATATCATATAATTATACATTGCCCTTTCTGCTCACTATCTATTTTTGAAATAATGGAAGGCCAATATATGTCCTGTTGTCCCTGCCTCTCTCTGCCTGACCCCTTTTCTATCATTCTCTATCAGTAAAAATCATTCCGTCCAGTTCTGAGATAGTTGTTCAGGTCTAGATTATTCACATGATTTCACATTTTGGACCAATTTGACAATACCAATTTTCCGATTTGTTATGTAATCACACTATCTTACACTATTTTCGTTTAAAAAAAAACTCAATGTCACATTTTAACACCTGTCAGTTCCAGCAGACCTACGTTCCAACATATGGATAGGTTTAGGGTTGTTGGAACATAGGTTTAATTGGTGGAACAAAGGCGTGTCAGAACATAGGATTGTCAGGACATAGGGTTGTCAGAACATAGGGTTGTCAGAACATGGGGGTGTCAGAACATAGGAGTATCGGAACATAGGTGTATCAGAACAGGGGTGTTGGAACATAGAGGTGTCATAACATAGGTCAGAGCATAGGGGTGTGTTACCGTCGGAGGTTAGATAGAGAACCTCCATGGCCTAAGCTGGCCTCATGATCCGCCTTTAACAACAAACATTTCACGAAAGCAAATTTACTGTTCCTACTTAGTCAGGAACCTGACAAAAACAGTTTGCCGTAGGTGTGGAATGGTTGTCATAAGATGTGGCGTGATCCCGTCTGGCTATTCTTAACCCAGACTGCCAACCATGACAGTTCCTTTCTAAATTTTCTCTCAAGTGGTTGTTGTTTTTCTTTTGCATTACAGGGTAATGGTCTGTATACAGTAGCGGTAACGATTCATGTCCTTTTAGGAAACATTAGGAACATTTTGGCCCAAAAATTGACAGAATATTATCGAGACGAATATCGTCATATGGGTGGCATGTGCAAATATGGACATAATCATTTGGTGTTTGTGAACTGTGAAAAACCAAGCTAGACAAAGTCGGTTGATTCCTAAAACCGTCGCAATTTCCAGTCACTAGGCGCTGTCCTGTGATAACGGAGACCGGTGTGCAACCAAACTTCAACCCGGGGTTAGCATGACATGTGACTTTAGAATGTGATATTTTCAGTTATTCACCTTGAATATTCACCTTCAACATTAGCCAGTAGGTACCTATACAGAGTGATGAGGCTCTGCTAGTACTACAATGTTGTGTAGTAGCTCCATCCTTCCTTCCTTCCTTCCCGTGTCAGCGGTGTCGCAATGTTTAGTTTGGTTCAATAGATTTTAAAGTGGATGAAGATGACGTGACCGTACGTTACTGTGTGTGGATTGCAAAGTGATGACGTCGTGGCATACGTAAATCCTTGAAAGATATTTTAGCGAGTAACGGTTCCTATATTAATGTATAAATAAAGAGGTATTTGTTATCAATAAATATAAAAGAAGCAAGGATCGACTTCATTTGCTGTGATCGGAAAAGCTTAACAGATATTACCATATAGCCAGTAGACGTCGAACGATCAGAAGGCTTCGTTCTCCATTGGTTATCAGGCTGTAACCTCAAAAGTGGTCGGTTGTTAGAATAACCGACCACTTTTTGGACCGTACCATTATACAGGGGACACAAAAAGTGGTGTTAAGACTTGCAGTACTTATCTATTTAAAAGTTTTGTAGTTTATTTTGTATCATCTATTTGAATATACAACACAATTCAAAAGATATTAATGGAATTTAAACAAAACTAGAGTTCGGAGGGCTCATACTGTCCTATCTTCACAACACACTGCAACACATAACTGTCCTATCTTCACAACACACTGCAACACATAACTGTCCTATCTTCCCAACACACTGCAACACACAACTCTCCTCTCTTCACAACACACCATAACACACAACTCTCCTCTCTTCACAACACACTGCAACACACAACTCTCCTCTCTTCACAACGTCCGCAGCACACAACTCTCCTCTCTTCACAACACACAATAACACACAACTCTTCTCTCTTCTCACAACGCACCGCAACACACAACCCTTCTCTCTTCACAACACACCGCAACACACAACCCTTCTCTCTTCACAACACACCACAATACACAACCCCCTTACAACACACAATTCTCCTCTCTTCACAACACACCGCAACACACAACTCTCCTCTTATCACAACACACTGCAACACACAACTCCCTTACAACACACTAGGCTGGTTGTTTGTTTGGTTAGTTAGTCTGTTGTTTGATTAGTTAGTCTGTTGATTGGTTGGTTTTTTGGTTGGTTGGGTGGGTGTGTGAGTGGGTGTGTGGTTGGTTGATTCTTGGTTGGTTTGTTGGTTTGTTAGTTTGTTGATTTGATTTGATTTTGATTTGATTGTGAAAGTGTTGTGTCTTTTGTACATTATGTTATTTTAGGATGTATTTTGTTTTCTAACTTTGTGTATATCTTTTGTAAATAATTTTATATCTGTATTTTGTATATTATGTTATTTTAGATGTATTTTGTTTTCTAAAATTGTGTATATCTTTTGTAAATACTTTTATATGTGACTGTAATAATAATAATTGTTCATATATTAGATGTATTTTTTAAAAATTATTTATATCTTGTGTCCATTTATAAAAGAAATTTAAAGTTTAGGTTATCACACCGACTGGTTTGTTGGTTGGTTAGTTTCTTGGTTTGTTGGTTGGTTAATTTGTTGTTTGTTGGTTTCTTGGTTGGTTTGTTTTTTGGTGTGTTGGTCTGTTGCTTGGTTTGTTTTCTGGTTTGTTGGTTTGTTTGTTGGTTGGTTTGCTGGTTTGTTGGTTTCTTGGTTGGTTTGTTGTTGGTTGGTTTCTTGGGTGGTTTGTTGGTTTGTTGATCCATTGCTTGGTTTGTTGGGTTGTTTGTTGGTTTGTTTGTTGGTTTCTTGGCTTGGGTTGGTTGGTTGGTTGGTTGTTGGTTTTTTGGTTTCTTGGTTTGTTGGTTGGTTTGTTGTTTGTTGGTTTCTTGGTTTGTTGGTTGGTTGGTTTGTTGTTGGTTGCTTTCTTGGTTTGTTGGTTGGTTGGATGGTTTCTTGTTTGTTGCTTTGTTGGTTGGTTGCTTTGTTGTTTGTTGGTCCATTGCTTGGTTTGTTTTTTAGTTTAATGGGTGGTTTGTTTGTTGGTTCTTGGCTTCGTTGGTTTGTAGGTTTTTTGGTCTGTTGGTTAGCTGGTTTGTTGTTCGTTGGTTTCTTAATTGGTTTATTTGTTTGTTGGTTAGTTGGTTGTTTCGTTGTTTGGTCCGTTGCTTGGTTTGTTTTTTTAGTTTGTTGGGTGTTTTCTTGGTTTGTTGGTTGGTTGGTTGGTTGGTTTGTGGTTGGTTGGTGTTGGTTTATTGGCTGTCTTTTGTATATTATGTTATTAGATTATTTTTTTCCAAAATTGTGTATTTCTTTTGTAAATAATTATACATGTGTATTTTGCATATTATATTACATTAGATGTATTGTTTTCCAACATTGTGTATATCTTTTGTGAATAATTTTATATGTGTTTTTGTATATTATGTTATATTAGATGTATTTTGTTTTCTAACATTGTGTATATCTTTTATAAATAATTTTACATGTGTATTTTGTATGTTATATTATATTAGATGTAATGTTTTCCAACATTGTTTATATCTTTGTAAATAATTTTATATGTGTTTTTTGTATATTATGTAATATTAGATGTGTTTTGTTTTCTAACTTTGTGTATATCTTTTGTAAATAATTTTATATGTGTCTTTTGTATATTATGTTATATTAGATGTATTGTTTTCCAACATTGTGTATATCTTTTGTAAATAATTTTAGGTGTCTTTTGTATATAATATTAATAATTGTTATATAAGATGTATTTTTTTGAAAATTATTTATATCTTGTGTACATTTGTAAAAGAATGAGAAATGTAAAGTTTAGTTTATCACACCGACTGGTTTGTTTGTTGGTTTGTTGGTTTCTTATTTGTTTGTTTGTTTGTTTGTTGGTTGGTTGGTCCGTTGCTTGGATTGTTTTTTTTTGTTAGTTGGGTGGTTTGTTTGTACGTTTGTTTGTTTGTTGGCTTTTTGGCTTGTTGGCTTGGTTTGTTGGTTGGTTGGTTGGTTGGTTGGTTGTTTGGTTTGTTGTTGGTTGGTTGGTTGGTTGGTTGGTTGGTTGGTTGGTTGGTTTTTGGTTTGTTGGTAAGGTTTGTTGGTTGTTTCTTGGTTTCTTGGCTTGGTTGTTGTTTGTTGGTT
>NW_017802936.1:431586-463345 GCF_001625305.1 Branchiostoma belcheri
CTGGTTGGTTTGATGTTGGTTGGTTTCTTGGTTTGTTGGTTGGTTGGTTTGTGTTGGTTGGTTTCTTGGTTTGCTGGTTGGTTTCTTGGTTTGTTCTTTTATGCTTTCTTGGTTGGTTGGATTGTTGCCCTGTTTGTTTTTTTGGGTGGTTTCTTTCTTTGTTGGTTTTTGGTTTGCTGTTGGTTGGTTTGTTGGTTTGTTGTTGGTTGTTTGGTTGGTTGGTTGGTTGGTTTGTTTTTTGGTTTGTTGGATGGTTTGTTGGTTGTTTCTTGGTTTCTTGGCTTGGTTTGTTTGTTTGTTGGTTTGTTGGGTGGTTTGTTGTTTTGTTTGTTTCTTGGTTTCTTGACTTTGTTTGTTTGTTGGTTGGTTTGTTGTTGGTTGGTTTGTTGGATGTCTTTTGTATATTATATTATATTAGATACTTGTTTTCCAACATTGTGTATATCTTTTGTAAATAATTCTATGTTTCTTTTGTATATTATGTTATATTAGATGTATTTTGTTTTCTATCTTTGTGTACATCTTTTGTGAATAATTTTATATGTGTCTTTTGTATATTATGTTATATTAGATGTATTTTGTTTTCCCACATTGTGTATATCTTTTGTAAATAATTTTAGGTGTCTTTTGTATGTAATATTAATAATTGTTATATAAGATGTATTTTTTTTGAAAATTATTTATATCTTGTTTAGTGGTGTAAAAGAATGAGAAATGTAAAGTTTAGTTTATCACACCGACTGGTTTGTTTGTTGACAATTGAAAACAATGGCATTCTAACAATATTAATCAACAGTATTGTACCTGGTTTAACCAAGAAGATTTCAACCATTGGTAGAAGCTTACGTTCCGCTAAATCCTATTATTGGAACACCCCGATTCGGCGCCTCAATATCACAAATCTTTTCAACATCAAAAATTTAACAGTAAATGACTCTGGTGTCTTCACTTTTGTAGCAGACAAAGGCGAACTAAAAGCAAAATTTGATTTTCTATTGTGTATGGTTAGGAAGTATAGCGAAGAACGGCAATACCAGACCACAATTTCAATGGCAACAGCAGACAAACTAGACAACTGTTCCACTTTTATACATAAGCCTTGTTGTTTACCTGTGTTTCCTTTGGGATCAACTGATGATGACGTCTGTGTTTCTGGCAACATTACTTTAGAAAGCACAACTGGGCCTAACGTTTTGTTGATTGTTGCCATTACTGTTTTTATTTTAAGTTTCTTTTTGGTACTTATTCCCGCTGTCGTCATGTGTTGGAGAAAACAGTACAGGGCCAAACGAAATAACACTAATAAGTCTCGTGCAACATTACGTGCGGTAGTGCAAGCTATGAATGTCTGTGTTCCTACCATACCTAATATACATGTAGCAGAAAATTGTGCCAAGGAAGAACTAGATCCAAACACTTTCTCCCTACGAGGCTTCCAATCGCACGAAACTACGTCAGTTGCGATTATAGAAGAGGCACGATCTTGTACTGCTGCTGACACGGCCATTACTACACAAGCCGAAATCCATCAGTACAGTAACGATGATACACCCAGACATTTTAGTGACACTGACATCAACTCGGTATGTGACAGTACCGGTACTACCCATTCTATTCCAAGAAATAGTTTGTATGAACACCAACCTGAAAACATCAACTCTGAATTTTACAGTACCGGTACTACCCATTCTATTCCAACAAATAGCTTGTATGGACAGCAATCTTAAAACATTACCTCGGTACGTGACAGTACCGGTAGTACGGAGGACTTGGGCATCCTGTATCGAAGTTGTCCAGCAACGATAACGGACGAGTGACCAATGGCAGCATTTCTATTCTAGTGCAGATCACCAGAAAATAAGTCTTAAACGTAGATGAGATTGATGTTCTAGTGAAGTCGCTCAAGTCGGTTCAGACAATGTTCACACGGAGTAGAAAGCTGTGATCAGCGATATTACGAGAATACTGTGTATAATATGCCACTTCAGTACAATTAGAAGAAAGGAGTACGTATGTTAAATACCCTTCTTGGTATTCTAAAGCTTCTTGTAAAACATACACATTTAAAACATGCAGCACTGCCTGTATTCTATCTACAGAGCTATTAAACCAGAGTCGGTGTCAAACTTCTGAGTCGTCTTGTGTGATTTAGCTGACATACACTGTGTACATATACTGGTTTAATTATTGCTTGACTTGTGTATTCCTAACTAGGTACATATGGAGAACAATTAAGAACGATCTTGACAAGCTTGTTTTCTTGACCAATTTCATTATGAAACATATACGCTCACAGACAATTTTTATGCATTCCTCATTTGCATTTCATAGTGTTTGACTTTAATCAGTCACGACAATAATCGTATCAAATGGAAAGGTAGAGCGAGAACTTTTTCTTGTAAATCTGGCCAACAGCGTGAAGTACAACTGTACATACGTATCAACAGTTATGGTAACAACGTTATGCACATCGACAATTGTTAATGATAACGCCACTGAACGTTTTAGACATCATCAGCTACTACATCAGCATTGAAAAGTTACGCCCATGAAGTTGAAACCAGCTGCGCCACTGCCCACACCCTAGATTCACATGAGAGGTTTAATTCAAATGTGGTTTAACCAAATGGGGTTAGGCACGATAAAATGCTACATGTAATAGTGTTACCAGTTCACATTAGATAGGTCACCGATCTTTACTAAGTTCAGTTACCAACACCGTTGGTATGTTTCATCAGTGAAGATGAAGAATTCGGGGAGGGAGCCGAAGATGTTATGTGGCAAGATACTGAAGTATTTTCCCAGACAATGATGAATGGATGAAGACCTTTATTGTACACACATACACGCTGGGTTAAGTACAGGTTACAACAAAAGAATAGAATGTATGTAAAGTTACATATATCCATAGTAAAACTGCGGTCCTTGTGGCATCAACATGGCTACATCATGAATATTGCACACTGTGCAGACTCCTTGACATTTCACAACTAGATTTTATTCATTGCCTCCCTCCTCAAGGCTTTCGGAATGACGAACATAGTAACCTTGTAAAATTGTTACACAAGCAACTGGATGGATTTTAAAAACAGTCAGACGTTGAAGGTAGCATTCAGTACTTTTTCTTTAGAGACAAGCGGAATTTGTATAGGAATTTATCTAAAATCTATAAATTGATATAAAGATGTGTGAATACAATTATGGAATATTGGCTATCTACTAATTGACTTCACCACATTTAAAAGTATGTTGATACAGATATAGGAGTGGGCAGAGATGCCATTTTTGTAAAAAAAAAGAAGTGCCTCTAACTGTATCCACAATCTGCAGATGCTAGTATGGTGGCACAAGACCATTAAGGCGGAAATTGGAATGTGTAAATTGTATGACAGACTTATTTGCATATTGGTTTCTTAGTTACAATGTACGTGTGAGAGGTGACGTTTATAGGATTGGACCAATGACGGACGCTTATTTTGTCGCAATGCACCACGTGACATTTGATAAAAACGTTTTCTTACGCGGTTTCCCTCATACTCATACTCAGAGATCTTGCTGGTTCCCCAGAGCCTGCTTTTGGGCCTTCTCACATCACGATCAGGTCAGTTTCCGCATTACAGAATTTTGCACGATAGCGATAAAAGTTTTTTCAAGTTCATGTAGAATATACATAACGCATCTTCGTCCGGGCACGTAGTATGAGAGTTTGTCCCTTGTTATTTTAAAACAAAAGCATGTCTATTTGGTACGACCAGATTTTGGTTGTTCAATCTCTCGATCATAGAATCATGGGCACAGTGACAAGAAATCTGCAGCAGAAGCAAGTGCAGTTTCTAAAAACCACAACTACCGTTTAGTGTCCCTCATGTTGGGTGTCTCCTTGCCATTGCTCTACTTCAAATTATCCACACAAAAAGATGTATTCATCGCCTATTTTCGCCATAACATGTTAGTAATCTTTTGATGGTACCGGTGAGTATCATTTTTGCTAACATTGAGATTTTTTAAAGATTTGACTCACTGCACTCATCTACATAAAAAGACGGCATAGTTCTAGAATTCATGGAGAAGACCAGCTTTCTTTTAAAGAATTCCTTGGGTCAAGATAGGCAATTTAGCGACAGAGGCTTTCAGCCGTCATACCTCATTTATTTAATAAAAAAAAATCAATGCATTTCCATAGGTCTAAACCTCTGCTTCAGAGAACGCATGTTTCAATCTGTGGTTTCTCTTGTAATGGTTTGTTCGCTCTTTTTGTCTGTATCCACAGGAAGTTTTAACTGCGCCCTATTGTACTGTGACGCAAAATGGAATCCCTGTCTATCGTCATCATCTTTACTTCGCTAGCAGTTAGTTTGGGAAAGGTCATTGATTTCACAGGGCAAAACTTAACAAGCGTTCCGATAGAGTCCATCACGCCAGACACCTATATTCTAAAGTTGTCAAATAACAAAATAAATCATCTCGGCTCTTTTAATCAAGCTCCTGAAATACGATACCTTTATGTCGACAACAACAAGATAAACAGCATATTTCCACAGACGTTTCAAGGGCTTCGTGAGCTAGTCTACCTTGATGCTGACAGAAATGACATAGCTTCTCTTCGTCGATTCACTTTTTCCACACTCAAGACTTTGACCAATCTCATCCTCTCACATAACTACATTTCTCACATGTCAGAACATGCTTTTCGCGGTTTGGAAAGTTTGGAGTTTCTAGAACTCTCAGGAAACCGTCTATCTGTATTTCCGATGCGGGCCATCAAATTAATCCCCAGTAAACATCTCTATGTGGTCATGCTTAGATTAAACAACATCAGCCACATACCAAAAGACATAAAAACGTTACGTCCTGGGGAGACTTCTTACGATTTGCGAGGAAACCCTTTAAGTTGTCCAGACAAATTAGACAGCATTAAGTCTGCAGACACATTTGAGGCCTATGAATACACAATCAACACTATAAATAATCGATCTTTCGTTACCAAAGGATATTTTATCAAAGAACGATTTAAATACTTCGGCATGCACCCCTCAGTCTTCAAGTTAACTGAAAATAATAGTATTCTCACAAAATTAAGCAATGGAATTGTACCTGGTTTAACCAAACGAGTTTCAATGTTTGGTAAACGATTACATTCCGCTAACTACTATTGGAACGCCCCTAGTGGACGCCTCAATATCACAAATCTTGTCATCATCAAAAACTTAACAGTAAATGACTCTGGTATCTACACTTTTGTAGCAGACAAAGGCAAATCAAAAGCAAAATATGATTTTTGTATTGTGTATGGTTAAAAAGCATAGCGAGAAACGGCAATATCTGACCACAATTTCAATGGCAACAGCAGACAAAAACAAAGCAGACAACTGTGCCACTTTTATAAATAAGTCCTGTTGTTTACCTGGGTTTCGTTTACAGTCAAGTGATTATAAATTCTGTGTTCCTGGCAACATTACTTTAGAAAGCACAAAGGCACCTGGACCTAACGTTTTGTTAATTGTTGCCATTGCCGTTTCTGCTATAATTGTCTTTTTGATGATTATTCAGGCTGTCGTAATGTGTTGGAGAAAATGGTCGAGTGCTAACCAAAATAACACTAACACGTCTCGTGCAACATTACACGTGGGGGTGCAAGCTATGATTGTCTGTTTTCCTGTCATACTTAATATAGCAGACAATTATGCAAAGGAAGAACTAGATCCGAACACTTTCTCCCTACGTTTTCAGTCGCACGAAACTACGTCAGTTGCGATTATAGAAGAGGCACGATCTTGTACTGCTGCTGACACGGCCATTACTACACAAGCCGAAATTCACCAGTACAGTAACGTTGATACATCTGGGGATTCTGGAGACGCTGAGTCCAATGAAGAAGAAATGCTGTACGGAATAGCAACAGCAAATTCGGTGTATGAAGACACAAACCTAAATCAGAGTAACTCAACATCACATTACCATGCGGTAAATGCAAATTTAGTCGAAATGACAGTTTCGATTCCAAGAAATAGCTTGTATGGACAGCAACCTGAAAACACCAACTCGCTACTTGACAGTACCGGTACTATCCATTCTATTCCAAGAAATAGCTTGTATGGACAGCAACCTGAAAACATCAACTCTGTGTGTGACAGTACCGGTACTACCCATTCTATTCCAAGAAATAGCTTATATGGACAGCAACCTGAAAACACCAACTCGCTAGTTGACAGTACCGGTACTACCCATTCTATTCCAAGAAATAGCTTGTATGGACAGCAACCTGAAAACATCAACTCTGTGTGTGACAGTACCGGTACTACCCATTCTATTCCAAGAAATAGCTTATATGGACAGCAACCTGAAAACATCAACTCGGTATGTGACAGTACCGGTACTACCCATTCTATTCCAAGAAATAGCTTGTATGGACAGCAACCTGAAAACATCAACTATGTATGTGACAGTACCGGTACTACCCATTCTATTCCAAGAAATAGCTTGCATGAACAGCAACCTGAAAACATCAACTCGGAATGTGACAGTACCGGTACTACCCATTCTATCCCAAAAAATAGCTTGTATGAACAGCAACCTGAAAACATCAACCCGGTTCCTGAACACACCAGTACTACGGAGGACTTGGGCATCCTGTATCGAAGTTGTACAGCAACGATAACGGACGAGTGACCAATAACAGCATTTCTATTCTAGTGCAGATCACCAGAAAATACTCGTAAGTCTCAAACGTAGATGAGATTGACGATCTAGTGAAGTCGCTCAAGTCGGTTCAGAAAATGTTCAAAGTAGAAAGCTGTAAACAGCAGTACTTAAATACTATGTATGATATTGCCATTTCAGTACCAATTAGAAGAAAGGAGGTACGTATGTTCAATACCCTTCTTGGTATTCTGAAGCTCATTGATGTAAAATGTGCACCTTTAAAACATGCAGCACTGTATTCTATATGGAGAGTTATTAAACCAAAGTCGGTGTCACACTTCTGAGTTGTCCTGTGTGATTCAGCTGACTTACAATGTATACTATACATGTATTTGCTGGTATGATTTTTGATTTACTAGTGTATTCCTAACTATTAATATATGGAGAAAATATTTCCAGAAACGTTCAAATGCCTTTGAGAGCTATTCCACCTTGATGTTGACAGAAATGACATAGCTTCTCTCCGTTTATTCGCTTTTTCTACACTAACGACGTTGACCAATCTTAATCTCTTACATAACGACATTTCTCACATATCAGAACATGCTTATCATGGTTTGGAAAGTTTGTAGTTTCTAGATCTCTCAGGAAACCGCCTACCTTTATTTCCGATGCGGACCATCAAGTTATTTTCCAGTAAACATCTTTTCCTCGAACACATCGCTGCTAACGTATCCTTGGAAAAAAACTGCGGTCCGTGTCTACATCATGAATACCACATACTGTGCAGATTCCTTGACACTTGACAACTAGATTTTATTCATTGTCTCTCTCCTCAAGGCTTTCAGAATGACGAACACAGTAACCTTGTGAACATACACAATGAAATTGCTCCACAAATAACCGGATGGATTTTGAAAACTGCCAGACGTTTCAGGTAGCATTCACCCAACACCTCACTGCAGAGCGGTAAATATAAATTCAGTCGAAATGACGTCGACCCTTTCTATTCCAAGAAATAGCTTGTATGGACAGCAAACTGAAAACATAACTCGGTATGTGCAAGTACCGGTACTACCCATTCTATTACAAGAAATTGCTTGTATGGACAGCAACCTGAAAACACCAACTCGCTACTTGACAGTACCAATACTAAACTCGCTACTTGACAGTACCAATACTACCAAAGACTTGGGCATCCTATATCAAAGTTGTCCAACAACGGACAATTGACGATCGGCAGTATTTCTATTCTAGTACAGGTCACCAGAAAATAAGTCTGGAACGTAAATGAGATAGATGATCTAGTGAAGTCGGTTCAGAAAATGTTCAGACAAAGCAGAAAGCTGTAAACAGTAGTAATACGTAAATACTATGTATGATATGCCATTTCAGTACCAATTAGAGGAAAGGCGGTACGTATGTTCAATACCTTTCTTGGTATTCTGAAGCTCATTGATGTAAAACGTGCACCTTTAATCCTCAAACACCCGAACTTTTTTTGTGACGTTAATGCCCGAACGGGGTCCAAATAGACCCCATTTGGTTTCTTTCAAATTTATATTCCTTTTTGCATCCTTTCAGTGATCTTTGCACATATATTGGTTAAACATATTAAGACGTTTATTTTGACATGATTAAGTGTTTAAAAATTCCAGCTCATTATTATAATTTATGCAAAAATAGGATGAGGCCTGCAAGCATGAACATGGGGTTGACCTTTGACCTTATACGATTGTCAAATTGCCAAACCTCTGAAAACCTGATGAAATAATTCCTTAGGTTGAGGTTACTTGGCAAACTGCATAATATTAAAGAAATAATGTTTCCTTGAAGACATATTGAGGGCATTCCTCGTGTGTAGGAAAGTGCAAATACATGGCTGGGGTCCTACATCAGACTTCCGTGATATTTTTTTTGAGAACAGGCGAAAATCAATTCTCGCGCGGATGTCATCCATAAAATTAAATCGGTGTGGCCTAATTGTGTAAAGATACATTCGGTCTACCTCAGGACTCGAAATGTAAGAATCACTTTTGTTGCATTTTTATGTCATTGTAAAAGTTTAATGGTGAAATCTTTTGCTTCAATTTGCTGCTTATAATGTTTCATGTCATTTGAATAAAATAATTACTGAAACGAGCATAAAACATCTTTGTGGTCTATTGTATTGGCTCTATAGTATACAATTGTCAGCAACTAACATCTGGAACCACAGAACACAAGGTTATGGGTCTAACTCCTGGCTATGTTCACCCATTTAAAGCCTTTAACATATCATAAGCATTTAACTAGTGCCGTGTATGGCTTAAAGTTACACATCATTCAGTTGATGCAAGATTGAAAAAGCAACAACTAACAAGATTATGATAAACAGTACATTACACCACCTGGTCAAGAAAGATGCTGATGTGCAATGGATATAGCCTCGGTGATGTCCGCTCACATGTACCTGTACAGTTCTATACAATTACAATGTCCATTCCGACACGCCACCGCTATGTAACCATCAGGAGTCAGGGCGACTCCACTGGCACACTCCCCTTTGACTGGTCCCAGTTTCTGTTTGAAAGTCCCGTCAGGCGCGAACACCTGCACACGGCCGTCTCCTGAGTTACCCACGATGATGTTACCTGCCGGGTCGGATGTTACACCAGTTGGAATCCTAAATTCGCCATCATTCTCCCCTTCCTTGCCAAAATCGAACTTCAGGTTTCCACCCAGGTCAAACGCGAATACTTTATGTGCGTCCTTGTCTGTGACAAACATCACATCACGGGACTCGTCTACCGACACGAACACTGGGTTCTGTAGCTGCCCCTTGCCGATCTCCCGGATGAGGGTCCCGTCAGGCTGCAGGAGGAGACACGACTTCAGCTTGTTGTCTGCCACCACCATGCGGTCGTCCTTCAGAACTGTCACGCCGTGTGGACCGCGCATACAGTCAGGCTTAAGCGTGTTTAATAGTTTGCCTTCCTTGGAGTAGCGTCTTAAGCCAAAATTTTCACCCCGCGACGTCACAAGAAACCTTCCCTCTGAGTCCACATCAATACTGTGCGCCTTCTCAACTTCAACTGGGAAGATACGAAAAGTGTGACCTCTGTCTTTATCGAAGATCCGAACTCGCTTGTTCCCTCGCTCCACAACTGCAATGTTACCGTCCTTATCAACAGCGACACCTACCGGCCTGTCCAGTTCTCCCACCCAACTGCCCTCCCCTGTGATAGTCAAAACGGGGTTCCCCTTCACGTCAACATCAAACGGACTTCCTGACACCTGTTGTGAGTTGACCTTGACCTCTAACTTGTGGTTACCCGTAACCTCAGGTGTGTACGAGATTTCCCACAAGCCCCTGCTCTTCATCTGTACTTGTGTCGCCAAGTTTGTTCCAGACGGGTCCTTCATGTCAGTTATGACGGCTTTACTGTTATTAAAACACGGGTGGCCTTCTTTGTTCATCGTCGTCAGCTCAGCGACGCACTGAAACCCCTGGACTGCCGGCTTCTTTACAGCAACTTTGCACTTCGAAACGTCGACGTTTGTCCTTACGCCACCGAAATTGTCAACTTCTGTCGTGTTCTCGACGAACTGAAACTCGCTCCAGTTGGACTCCAGGTCCCCTTCTTTTGTCAGAAGAGTTTCCACCCTTGTTTGGACTTGGTTTCCTACCTCCAGAACGTGCACGTCACTTCCGTGTTCTACAGCTTGTTGACAGAACGTTTGTGCGCTCGTCAGTCCGGCCAACTCAAACTCTATCGCAACCTTCTTTGCCTGTAGAGCCTTGCCGTCGGCTCGGCACTGTTCGTCAATCTGGCTCAAAATGTCCTCTTCACGCTTTTGAAGAAGGTCGGCAAGTTTGTGGAAGTACGCCTTGGCTTGGTCTGTGGCTGCTTCTTTCGAGGGGACTAACTTTGAAATCTTTCTGTCAACTTCCTTGACAGCGTCCTGTATTTCCTTCAGACGTGGGTTTATGTTTTGCAGAAGTCCTTGTAGTGTTTCTTTCCTCTTTTGAGCCTCGGTGGTGATTTCTACGGGATTGTGATCTTTGCCCGGCCGATGATCAACCACGGTACACGCCGTACAAGCAAACGCCTTGCAGCTCTCACAGTAGAAGACCAGTTCATGATTGTTGTGTTTTGGACAGTGTCGCTTGCGATGGAATTTACCCGCGTCTTTTTCTACCATGAAGGTTTCTTCAGAGACCACTTCATGATCTTTCGAATATGGAAACTTACGGTGAAGCAGTGTACATGACTCACACATTAAAATGGCGCAAGCCGCACACCAAGACTTCGACCCCTCCACGTTCCCCTCGCACACCTGGCACGGCACACCTGGCCCCGCCCCTTTCTTGGCCGCCGCGAAGTCCAGCAGGTTGTTGACGTAAAAGTTGGTCCTGAGTCCGTCCACACCTTGGTCTGGTAGCCTGACCGGTTCGCGGCAGGTTGGACACTCCAGCGGCTGTTGTTTTGTGGCCCAAAGCTGTAGACATTCCCTACAAAAGCTGTGCAGACATGGCAGGATTTTGGGGTCCCGGTAGTGCAGCATGCAAATCGCGCACGTCAGAAACTGGTCGTCCAAATCCTCTCGTGCTGGAAACTTACTGGCCATATTGCTTGTATGCGTCGCCAGAAAGGCACTTTACGCCAATACGATGAGTCCTTCCCTCACTCGGGTCGAGTACACAGAGGGCTCTATATTCTGTGCTGGGACCTATAATTTACTTGTTGCTGACGTAGTTTCCATCACATGATACAAAGTCGAGATAACGGCCTTTGCACCTTAGGCCGTGTTTATGTGAAGTCACCCAAGGCGCTTTACATGTGGTTTACCCCGAAGCCGGTTTCAAGTGGCTCCATCTGAACGCTCCAAATCACATTGAAAGCGCTTCGATCCCAAACCACTTCTAGAGGTGGTTTCGAATCGGTTTTTCCGCATCGCGATTTGCGTCTGAACGCAATGGGATTTCAGTGTAACTTCGCCTGGTCATGGATTACGGGGTGATATTTCTTTACTTATATGCAATACCAAATTTTACGTGGCAGCAACTTAAAGAGCAGTAATGGTCAAATAATGTGTCCGTTCTAGGACGAGCTTCACCGCCTCTGGCGGGACCACGTCGGCATTCGGCCGAGATACGCTGGGAGGGGGGCATCAGCAAGCAGGTCGTTGACCTATGACATTAATAACACGCTACCTATTGTGTTTTCATCAAACAACAATAAATGTAGCTCAAGCGAATTGTGTTCGGACACGGTTTCAAAGGAATGTGCACGTGGACCAGATGTGAGGAATGTGAGTTACCCGAATCGCGGTTTGGGTGACTTCACATAAACACGGCCTTACTTTACATGTTGCCAACCTGGCGCACACGTGAACAAGTCGTGTGTTGAAAGGACAGCCCGCGGCATTGAATAGTTACGTTCAACTTACTTCTGTTCAACTTAGTTCTTTTCGCACGGAACGATATCAGGTTATGGATTGTGGAAGCTAGTGAACTTAACACTGAAGTTTGCCAAGTCCCTACTGACATCCAAACTGTACAGACACTTCCTTCCACCCATAAGAGAGAGCATCAGCAGTCGCCACACCCGCTCTTCGAGTAAACTGAACTTACAACGCTGTAGAACTGATCGCTACAGAAATAGCGCTATTCCGCACATGACAAGACTGATAAACAATTCAATTTAATGGTCTTAATAAGAGCCCCGATGACCACTTGTTGAATAATGGAAGGTTTTAATTGTACAGTTAACTATCTTACTTGTCAAAAGGACCCTGATACTGTTTTTATCATCCAATGAAATTTTTCCAAAATTGGATCAGTTTATATTTACTTCTGTCAGTCAAGGTATCCCATCTAAGGCCACACCGATTTAATTTTATGGATGACATCCTCTGAAGACCCCCAAACTAGTGCGCGCGGGCGAATAAAAAAATTCCGGCCAAAAATAAAAATGCTACTAAACCACAGGAATACAAAGCTGGTATTGTGAATTTGCGGCAGTACTTAGCGACGTATACGACATGCTGGCTTTTTGTGGCATTTATGAATCAGCACTGTACGTATGTACTGAGTTCTTGAGTCGCGGAGCTTCGAATTCGATAGCCTGTGTGCTCGGCTCCGTATTGTCGCTAACTACCATGGACTACCCAGGCCTAGAGCCAGGTCAGAGCCTCAGTGGACGTGATCTTTTTTATTTTATTACTCCGTGAAGGAGGTCAGGACCTCCGGACGGAGTGTTGTGATCGGCTGATTTTTCATGTTCGCAGTCAAAACACTGGGTTCTCTTTGTGTAATCGGCACGCAATTTTATACGCCGTCTGCGGGCATGCCCGTGTTGATGCACGAATGTGTATTTTTGCCGTTGCTGCTATAATCTTGACCCCCTACACTAAATATCAATACAGCATAGGGGCATTGTGACTGTATTTCTTTGTTTAAGAATGCAAGATCAAATGTGAAAAATTATCAATCAAGGATACATTGTACAAACCTTAGAAATAACATTTTTTCCCTTTAGGTATCCCTCAAATGGCCTCTTTTTTGGCTCAAATTTTTAAAAGCTCTGCCCCGTAGATTCGTTGCTTCGCTCCCTCGACATGCGGCCAGTGTCACAACGCTAAAATTAAATCCTAGCTAGAACCCTGGTCTATATATATATATAGTAAAAACATTATAATAATACACAGACAGCACTGTAGATTGGAAGCAGTGTTTTATTACAACATTTGCATCAACAAAAGTGCGGTCGGCACAGCAGCTGTCTCAGATCAGATTGCTGTCTTGTTTGAGCAGCCATCTTCCAGCAGCCCTCAACGTCCTGTACAACATCCAGAGATGCCCACTCGTGTTGCAGAAAACACGCCTCCAAGAAATCTGTAAGGAATGGAGGAGAATAAAGACTCAAATCTCATCTTGGTAAGTATAGAAAGAGTAACCTACGGAGCAGGGCTCGAAACACTGTGGGTAAGGTGCACCCAAAATTGCAGCTGTGTGCACATTTTTTTTCTGCACCCAAATATTTTTGTAGGTATTTTTACATATTAAATGTATAATAGTATACAGGATGTTCTTGGCATCTAGGTGCCAGAAAAATAATAAAATCTTTCTTGTAGTACTTGCTCAAGATTTCAAGGTTAGCTCCCATTTCAGATTTGAGCTCAGAAGAGAAGCAGTAAGATCTCCAACTATGTTTTGTTTTATAATATATGATATGGTGCACCCCAAAAAGATTTTGTGCACCAAAGTCTTTAGGTTAGCACCTATTCCCAAAAATGAATTTCGAGCCCTGTATGGGGGAATGTTGCATAGCAAATAGAAATGATGCATGTAGAAATCTACGGATGGATACTACATAGAATGATTATAATTATGAGTGCTTAGAACTGGATACAGTATTACTGTGGTTACATAATTAAGGCCAGACCAATTTAATTTGCTGTTTCTCGTATTTTTTCTGAAAAAATATGAAGCGACAGGGCAAATGAAACAAAACAGGCCAAGGCAACCAATGATAGCCAGAAATGTTACAATATTAGCCATGAAGTGAACATACCAGGTGATTTATAATTTAAACAATAGATTTTGAACTTTCAATTAAACAAAAGTGCATTGTTACAATGAAAAACTTTAAGAATTAGATAGAAAAGGACTTTCTACAACCATTGGGGCCAAAATATGTCTTTCATTGAGCATTTTGCAGTTAATTTAGAACATTTTTTTTTGCCAATCTAAAAAAAAATGGACAGGCAGATCCGAGAAGCAACAAATTAAATTGGTGTGGCCTAAACTTAAAGGATGGAAGACGAAGGCAGTATGTAGAGGAATTCAGTGATCAATTACAACAGTCTTACATTTTCTGTATGTCCTTAAGGTAACCCCCTGGCCTAGACGCAATCTTCTGGCCTCTCTCTCAGACTCCAGCAGGGTGAGGATGTCCCCCTCACGGACGGGACCTTTTACATTCCTGATGATGGACCGGTTACTGTCGTCCATAAACTCCACACGGACCTGGAAATACAACATCAGACATAAGGCCACAGCAAGTAAATTCTATGTATGACATCCTCTGCAGACTCCAAATCTAATGCGTGTGGGTGAAAAAAAGGCGGGCAGAAAAACCACAAGGCTCCTACATTTTTTAATTTTGACTCAATCATTGTACAAATGGTTTTCATTCAGTAGGAACATCACATATACACAGTCACTATCACATATCACTGCATCAAAGTAAGAAACAAAACATTAAATCAGAGCCTTGTCTTGTCTCCTCTCTTCATAATTATCTGACATCCACCTTCCAGCATGGCAACAGATAGACATCTTTGCCCATTTTTGGCATGTTGACCATTGTCAGGAGGCAACAAAATTTCTTGTTTTTTTCCCAAAATCAGGCGTAAATTAATGCACCCGCTGATGTCATCCATAAAAATTACTTGCTGTGGCCTAACTAGTGATGCATACCGGTTCACTGGACTTGGATCCAGACTTGTAAGAATGTTTAGGTTCAAGTCCAAAAAAACCTAAAAGTCAAGAACCGAGTCCGGACTTATTACCATAAAAGACCATTTCGCATACCCCTTTTCTTTCCAAACCACCTAAAACCTCCCGTAGATTGTAAAATCTTTGCTGCAAAATGAAGAAAACATTGCCATCGGGCATCGTCAAGTACCGGCCTCCATGTTATGTGGCCAAAGTTTCACCCAGACAACATTGCAAGGTTGCCAACATGCAATTTTGTATAAGCCATGGGTTTAGGTCTGGACTTACAGGTCCAGAACTGAACCTAAACCTCTGGACTTGAATCTGGACCTGAACCTAAAATTGGGTTTAGGTATGCATCACTAGGCCTAACTCATGCTGTATGTGAATAAAGCAGCTCTTAGAAAGGTGGTCTTGTGGTTAGGGTTGTTGATTTACAATCTTACAATTTGGGTTCAAATTTCTAGCAGGCCTCAAATGTTCTGAGGAAATGATATTACACTAACTAGCAGTGTTCCTGCCAGCTTCTGTCTTTCCGTCATTTGACAATTTTTTTTTTTTTTGCTTACAATTGACAAAAATTGGGAACAGTTTGTCATCTTTGATGGACAAAATCGGCATGTAAGGATTTCAATAAAGTTTTTTTAACTAAGCTTTGTATATTAGCAATATGTGCCTCTTACTCTTAGGCAGGGAATAGTGTTTCAAAGGGTCAATATTTCAAAATACTATTAGTGTCGTCTTGGGTCTTACTCTTAGGGTCCTCTCAGTTGGTCAGACTCAGACTGACAGAGGTACTGTGTAAGAGGAATGCCACAGCTTCAGCAATATCACAACACAATTAGACGTACATGTTAAGTAGGTGTATATAATGTCGAGGTGGAGACTCCAGTACAATCAGTACTGTAATGCTACTGGTGCAGGAAGAGGTCCCGATCATCAGAAACTCTGATCTGATTGGTTTTCAACTTTGATTCACCTCACTTAAATGGAAGTCTATGTTAACAGAGACTCTGATCGGGATCTACTAGACTCTACTGATACTAGTGATAGTATCACCAATTCTACCAGATCGGTGTCTCTATATACAAAGCACATGAGAGAACATTAACCAAAGGCCCAACTAATTAACAGTGTTCGAAATAATGGGTGCATGCACGCCGTAGTGCACCCAATTTTTATCTGTGGGTGCTCCCAAATATTTCTGGTTTACGCATGTAAACTGTTTAATGTATAGTAGAATACAGCATATCCTGATCATCTTTTCTTAATAAACAAATAAATAAAAAAAAACATTCTACTTATTTTAGTTTATATGGTGCACCCAAAATATTTTTTGTGCACACAATTTTTAAGGTTGGCTACACCAGTGCACCTATTGCTAAAAGTGAATTTACTTCCAGTCCTGCTAAATCTTTACATACCTGTGTACACTGGCCCTGAGATCCAGTTCTTCCTAGAACCTTGGTCACCTGTTCAAGACAAAACAACATGGTCAACATCAAATAAGAATTTTCTTCATTATCTTTCCAAGGTTTTGAGAGTCCACGTCATAATTTTTCGACGTGACCCAAAACCACCGAAACTTGCAAGTCGATTCCTGTTCCTACCCCCCTCCCCCATATAAATTATTTTCTGTAGAAAATAAAGTTAAAAGTTACGAAATAATTTGAATGAATGAGATATTTGAGGGACAACTAGAGCGGAAATAGGACGAAGGATTGTATTGTGAAAGGCAGCTAAAAGATGTTGGTTGAGACACTTCACAGTTACAAATTTGTAGTTGGATCCATGTTGTCACACATGCACATGTCTGGACAGCATGGACATTTCTCATCTTTTAATTCGACTTTCCTCGTCTTCCGCGCCTTACAAATCAGACTGTAGATAAATGGACATGTATGGATTTTAATACCACACAAAATGAGCGCTACTTGACTACAGGAGGCCTACCCGAGCGAGTTTTTGAGGCGCTGCTCCCCTGTCCATTTTGACTGAGCAATGGCGGGTGCGAAAGAGAAAGATTGTCGGGGATTCCACGCTAAATTTCAGGGGTACAGAAGAGTCCAATATACTAACTAGGGGAGTGCGATATTGTTGGAAAATTATAAATGTTTGTAAAATTGCTGAACACCCAACACTAAGTATTGTAATCACCTAATAATAAATTTATACATGATATTAAATTTAATAATTTTTTCTAAATTCTTTATATCTTTATAGAACGTTTTCTCTATCATAGGGACATCTACCCCTATAATCTATATTGGTTGTGGCTATTGACCTCACAGGTGAAAAAGAGGGGGTAAACCATTTGTCATAAGGCGTAAACTTGTCTATCCTTGTAAAGGTTGAATGAAAAGCAAAAATTGACACTAAACATCATATTTATTATAAAGAAAGATAATTTCAATGTACATGCTCTGCCAGAAGGTATAAAAATGCAACAATAAACATATCATTGTCTTTGTTATGATGCATTAGCGGTTTGTCCCTAACATTGTACCGTCCAAGATGGCGACTGCCAGCCCGTTCATCAATTCGCTGAGAAATTTGCTCGCTGGGGTAAATATGGCGTGATTCTTGGGCCTGTATCCTTGATAGATAGATAGCTATAGAATTGGATAGTTCAATGATGACACGGGTTTGAGTTTCGGCCATGGTTCATTGTTGTCAATACAATATTTGGGAAGCAAGTGGGAGGGGCCTAGGGGGGGGGGGTATACTTGTGAAGGACGAATTTTTTTATCACAATATTTTTATGGTTCACAACCTAGAAAATCATCTGTTAAAGACATAGCAAGGTTGGCAATGGATACCACACTGTAACTTCTTTTAAAAAAACCCGATAAGATTTCGAACTCTGCTGTAGGCCACACCAATTTAATTTGTTGGTTCTCAGATTTTTTTAGAAAAAATATAAAGCGACAGGGCGAAAAAAAAAGAACAAAATTTAAAACAGGTCCAGGCATCCAATGATAGCTCCAAATGCTACAATATGTGCATGAAGTTAACACAAAAGGCTGGATTAATATTTAAACAATGAATTTTGAGCTTTTAATCAAATCACATTGATACTAGTAGATGGAAAAATACGAGCATAGTTAAGTTGATTCAGAAAGATTTCAAAAGATTTTGCAAATCAGAAAAAAATGAAGAGGCAAATCCGAGAACCTACAGATTAAATTGGTGTGGCCTTAGATGCGTCATGCGTCTGATTTGAACATACATGTAAATTCTAAATACTAGTATTTAAAACTTACCAAATTGAATGCATAATTTGTTTATTTTACTGTTTCAGGGGTCCCGAAAGATGCAGTTGCGATATGCTGAGGACGTGGCCACCAGGTGAAACAAGCAGTTCAAAACTTACTGCTTTTCTTTTTTTTTTTCTTGTAAAAATAGTTATACACATGATGTACTGTCAATTCGCACATAACAACAAAACAAATTCATAAACAACACAGTTTCACTTACTTGGCAGAACCTATCCAAACTACTGTAAATCACACTATATGTTTGTGGTAAGAAAATGGACATGTTCGCAGAGCAGCAGTAAGTTCACGGTGGCAGCAGGTGCAGCAAAAAAAAGTCCATAGTATGCCAAAAACTGGGGGTTTTGGGGGGTCTTCAGGTCATTTGGCTATGATTATAAGAGGGTCTGCATGGGGGGGGGGTGTCCTGGCAACAGTTAACGGTAAATTCAGCAGGCCCGACAACGCTTAACGGTAAATTCAGGACGGTTGGTAACGCTTAACGGTAAATTGACTGGCATTTTTTGTACGATTTTGATTCGGTATCTGATTTGGTGAGAAAGAGTGATCGCTGACGAAATATATGTAACGAAGTGTGCATTAAAGGTACATGTACTTCACACTAGTGTTCCCTATGCTCCCCACCTGCCTTGGTCCCAGAGTGTGTCTACAAATGCTTGAAGAGGGGGACCGAGCGCAGAAGGCGCGAGTCAAGCACCAAAGGCGCGAGCCTCATAAAGCCACCTCGTTCGCTACGCTCACTCGGTGGCTTTATTCGGTGGTTATACTTATGGCAACTGACAAGGCTTTATCACACCATATTCACCTCGGGGCGGGTCATTAACCCATAATTAATATAGCCCATAACGCTTAACGGAAAAGGGCATGCAGGCCCTCTTATAACTTTAACTCTGATCTTTTTCAGATCGCCCCCTCCAGTCAAGCTCCCAGAAGGCATTAGCCACAAACTGTCAGATAACTACTACCTGAGCAGGGACGGGCGGCGGCTGGTGGCTCCACCTGAGGTGGTGTACGGGCAGAGGAAACTCATCGCTCATGGAGAAAGGTATTTATTATGGGTTCACCACACCACGAAGTGGTGGTGAACCCATATTACTTTTTCTGATGTTTCTTCTCCTCCTTCTCCTTCTCCTCCTTCTTCTCCTGCCATTTTTGAAATGGATTCAGCTTCTTCATTTTAGGGCCTAAGGTCCTGAAATTTGGTATGGAGGTACAGTGGGCAAATACCCCTAGGCGTTTTTTAAATTTTTGTGATACAGGCTTTTAGAATGGTTTTATTTGAGTTTTTTGGCTGTGTTATAGCAAATGTATTACTGTGTTAGCGTGCCGTGTTTACCACGTCTGGGCATGAGTCATCACAATGGAATGCAGGGCATCAACCAATAGGCATGCAGCTTTCCTCTATACTTCTTGCTGATTGGCTGTTGGGATTTAACTTGATTAACACCTGCACAGAGCATTTCCACCTGCACAGAGCATTTCTTGCTGATTGGCTGTTGGGATTTAACTTGATTAAGACCTGCACAGAGCATTTCCATACTGACAGTATGTCTTTATTCAAGTGTTTTGGTAGGTATTTCAAGCTTTTCTGCTCCAGCATTGAAATGCGGGGCATGAACGTTTTTTTTTTTTTTTTGAAAATCAACAGTTTGCATTATGCAATTAAAAATCCTAACCAATAAAGTAGGGAATAGCTATCCAACTGTTGTTTTAGTTGTATGTTACTTCATCAGAGTTCGAAATACAAAGGTGCAATGTGCAAATTGCACTTGATTTTCAAGATTTGCACGTAAAAATATTTTGAATGTGCAATTTTGCACCTGGAAAATACCGATATATCAAGTCTACACTGCGTATCTTCGAAGTTTCTTGCAGTGTCGGCATCGCGCTTGGCGCACGGCAGCCATATTGTTTTCCTTACTGCACATCCTGGGAACAAGCTGTTCTCGTCCCCAGGCGAAGACGCGAAGGCATTACGTAATGATTTACCTAATATGGCAAGACGCGAAGGCCTACGTCGCTGATTTACCAAATATGGTGAGACCCGCGAAACTTGTTGCCCGATGTGGGACGAAGTCCTTCGGCGGAGTAATTTCGGCTTTTTCGTCCAATCTTCGGTGAAATTCGGTGAAAAATAGAGTTTTTGGATTTCCCGGCATTCAGTGCTACCCAGGAAAGTCGAGAAAGCATGAAGAAGGGGTCCATTTTGCAGTTCTTTTCAAGGGCCCAGCCGGCATCAGAGGCCGCGGCCGATGTTGACGACGCGCCCCCCGAGGAGGGGAGGGAAGCGCCAAGAATGTTTTGTTTGGTCCCTTCTTTGATGTATACTAAAACCTCTATAGGCAGTGGCAGGCTAAGAAGGTTAATACAGTAAATACACAGTAAAACAGTTGCAAACTAAAGATGCAAGGCTAAATATAATTTTGCACATAAATTTTTCAAATTGCACCTAAAAATTTTGCCAATGTGCAATTTTGCACGTACCTGAAAAAAAGTATTTCGAACCCTGCTTCATATTATAGTTATATCAATGTAAATCATTGTTTTCCCTTGTGTTTCTCATTCTTTCCCTGCCATGTCGTAAAATGTGGTGAACCCATCGCTGTATTTGCTCCAAAGCAAATATTGGCCTTTCTAGTTTTATTTTATTTTCTGTCATCTTTTTACAGGGTGGCCCATTAAGTGATTACACTTCTTTTCAATGGGGCCCTGTTTTACACAACAGTCACATACAAACAGTAAAATAGGGATACAATAAATAATGATAATGGCAATAATAATAACGGAAAAACAGTAAGTAACCAATAACATTAAGAAATAATAACAAAAAGTAGAAATTGTCCAGTCCAGTCATTGTCCAGTTCAAATTGTTTGTAAGGTGGGGTCAGAGGTCAGGCCAATTTTTACATCTCATTTTAAAAGTGGACATGGACGGGCAGGCCTTTAGATCATGTGGCAACCTGTTCCAGAGGATAGGGCCTCTATAGGAGAACTGTGAATATGTTTCCTTCTGTAACAAATGTAAGGCCGCAAGTAAATTTTATAGATGACATCCTCCGCAGACTCCAAATCTAATGCAAGCGGGCGAAAAAAAACAACAAGACAGGCCGAAAAAAACAAGGTTCCTACATTTTAAAATTTTGACTCAATCATTGTACAAATGGTTTTGATTCTGTGGGAACATCACATATAGACAGCCAGCATCACACATCACTGCATCAAAGTAAGAAACAAAACATAAAATCAGAGCCTTTTCTTGTCTCCTGTCTTCATAGGTATCTGCCGTGCACTTTCAGGCATGGCAACAGACATCTTTGCCCATGTTGACCACTGTCAGAAGGCAACAATTTCTTCTTTTTTTTTCAAAATCAGGCGAAAATTAATGCACGCATTGATGTCATCCATAAAAATTACTTGCTGTGGCCGAAGAGAGACACCTTGCAACAGTTTTGAAAAGTGCATATAAACATCCAGATCCTGAAGGTCACTCTTCACTGCAAAGCTAAACTAATTTATACCTAAAAGTCTACTGATCATCTCAGAGGGAGAAAAGTACTGCACAAACTTTTTCCTTGTGTAAGAGAGACACCTTGCAATATTTGTGAGAAGTGCACTCTTCACTACAAACTATAGCCATGTTTGGGACTTAAACACAAGTTGGAAAGTCGTAGTTAGAGTGTTACATTTTTGTACTGTTTATCATATTCATCCTTCAAGTTCTATCAGTTTGTTTGTAATGATGTTTGGTTAGGGTACCAAGGTACAATGTACAATGGTAGTGCTGGACTTGGATCCGGACTTGTAAGAACCTTTAGGTTCAAGTAAAAAAAACCTAAAAGTCAAGAACCGAGTCCGGACTTGTTCCCATAAAAGATCATTTCACATACCCCTTTTCTTTCCAAACCACCTAAAACCTTCCGTAGATTGCAAAATCTTTGCTGCAAAATGAAGAAAACATTGCCATCAGGCATCATCAAGCGTCAGCCTCCATGTTATGTGGTCAAAGTTTCACCCAGACAACATTGCAAGGTTGCCAACATGCAATTTTGTATATGCCATGGGTTTAGGTCCGGAAAGTCCTGATCTGTACCTAAACCTATGAATGAATGACTTTATTTCAGGAAAAAACCCATAGTACAGACAAGGACCACATAGACACTAAACACACAACAATCTATATACATGTTTAAAATATTTGTTCCTGAATTGGCAGTCTGACCTCAATATACAGCGTATAATGCTATTGTTGGTGGTGTAGATTCTATTAATGAAAGCATAACACAATTTCCTGCGCCTAGCATCGAATGTATCGGTCGAGAGGTGTACAAACATTGAACTAGCGCTACAACCTCTCGGCAACTTAAGGAGAATACGAAAGCAATTATTGTATGCAACACGACACTTAGCTAGTACACTCGCATGAACAGAGTTCCATAACTGGACTCCAAACAACTGAGAACAGTAGGACATAAACAAAGTCTTTTTCACAACGGGCGAACAATGATAGAATTTACGATTTATACAATTGGTATGGCGATATAGGCGTCTAATTTCAACTCGAACACAGTCATTGTCACTTAACTTCGCATTTAAATGAATACCAAGATATACAAAAGAATCCACATATTTCAACTCAATATTATAAATTTTCACGGCGGGCAGAGGCTGCTGGAGTGGAAGGCCAGCGCTCGGAAAGTACATACAACAAGTTTTATTTGTATTAAACAAAATATCATTTACCTTACCAAAATGTTCACATATCCAAACCAGTTTCTGAAGGGATTTAACACTGGGGCAAATCAAACACAGCTCATCGGCGTACAGCAGATGGTTTACAATAAAACTGCCAACGCGACAGCCAACTCTGGCATTTTTCAGTTTTAGACTAAGATCATCAATATAGATGTTAAATAGACAAAAGGCTGCCTTGTCGTACCCCATTGGAGACAGTGAACCGGGTTGACAAAGTAGAACCCCATCTTACACACATGGTCTGGTTCTCATACCAATAGACCAGAAATGTACATGTACCTAAAATTTGTTAACGTACACAGCTGTAGTGCCCACTATCAATGTTCAGGGTCTGAAATACTGGCTGCATGTGCACCTTAGTGCACCCAAAGTAGGAGCTGTGCACCTAATTTTTTTCTGTGGGTGCACTGGTGCACCCAAATATTTTTCTAGGAATTTTTAACATTAGAAATGTATGATAGTATACCGGATATTCTCTAAGTATCAGAAAAATAATAAAATCTTTGTTGTAGTACTTGTTTTTAAGATTTTGAAGTTACAGTAGCTCTAATTTCAGATTCAAGCTCAGAAGAGTAGCAGTAAGATCTGCAATTAGGTTTTGTTTCATATGGTGCACCCCCCAAAAATTTTTGTGTACCTAATTTTTTAGGTTGGGTGCACCAGTGCACCTATTCCCAAAAATGAATTTCGAGCCCTGATATTTGATCTCTTCTGTATAATACAGTAAGCTTGTTGGGCACTCTCTTTGTAACTCCCTTATCAAATGGCAATTTTGAGCAGTTGAACCTATTACCAAAGAAGGCAGCTGGTTAGCAAAAAAACAACTCATTCTTCAGTTTGTTTTTTACACTGTCTTCTGTCCAAACCCACACCAAACATACTCAGTACATGACATCAAACGAACTGGAGAATAAATCCACTAATTGAACTTTATTTTCAGTATCATTTTTCACTGACTTCCAGTCATAACAAATACAGTTCCATTTGTGTAGACCCTCCCTTGTTTTTGTGTAGATAAAAACTAATTGAGCAAAACGCAAGCAATGGTTTTAGTGGCTATTTTTAAAGCAAAGCTCTTACCTTGCATGACTCTTGGTCAGTTGATGATTGGTATATTCCATTTTTTTATATTTTGTAGTGGGAATTTCACAAGCACATCCGTATGTTTGTAAAAGTCTGGTGCACAGTAAGTGTAGCTCTGATGACAGATACAGAATATTTGGCATGGTGGTTTTGTGTTAGAACAATTCAAACATGTTTTGCCCTAACCGCGTGCACCGCTTTCAAAAATTCAAATACAAAATTCGGATGTTGGAATTGATGTTGTTGCATTTTTTTGGGTTTAGGTACACCAAATTTTCGCTCATTTCGCATTGAAAGGCGTGTTTTCTTGGGTGGGTATGACATAAATGAAATACAACACAGTGTATTCCGCATCACCCTCGGTCCCAGCCCTCCCGCAGATCGGATCTCCCTCCGGCTTTTGGCCGCTGGGCAATCCAACGCGTGGTCGGGCCGATACCTCGGGTGATACGGAATACCCCGTGTTGTATTCTATATATACAGTATGTATCAATTCATGCTACAAGTACAAGTCCTCTCTAAACACTTGTTCTACTGTCTCCTTCTGTTCCCATCACAGTGCAGAACAAGCTGCTCCACCGAAAGCAAAGAGACCTCCCATTCCTGGGGACGGACTGTCCTATGTGTGGAAGGAGATGCCACCGCTGCAGTAAACACAAACAAACAAACAAACACAACTAGACGGACATTCGTGGTTTTGAAACAACTGTGTTCAACAAAGTGTCAGAACAATTCCGCCCAGTGATACCTGAATTTGGACGAATTGTCTTTTAAGTTCAAACATGGTACATGGTACAATGTATTTCAGATTGCTTGTTTTCACCACAAAAACACTACCTTAAACATCAAATTTGTATTGTATAGCAGTGAGATGGTTAAATTCAACAGAATTATGTTTGGGTTCCAAGTGTAAAGAGTTACATTTGTATATGTTACAGTGGCTAGAAAATAAAAGAAATGACCTATATATCATAAACCTCTTTAGCCGTCTGATGATTGAGTTACCTTTCTTGCTTGTTTGGGGCTCAGTGATTGGTTGAACAGTTAGTTTGTTGATCGGTTGATGTGTTATTTGATTGATGATTGGTTGGTTGGTTGAAGTTGGTTACTTGCTTGGTTGATTGCATTATATGTTTTGTCCAATCAGGAACAAGGTTAAAATAACAGGTCCAAGATTGTTATTAAGAAACAGAGCGTAAAGATGCACCTGTAAATTTAAACATGTCCAAAGTTCAAACTGTTAATTGAAGAATACAAAGGAGTGCCAAATACATCATCGCTAGTAGTACAGACATTGGCATGCATGGGTCCAAAGTTGAACCTGCCTGGTACTCATCTGGGAGCGCCACCTAGCTGAAGCTATCATAACTGTAACTGGTAACCTGAGGTGCCATTGTCTCCTCGATCACTCTCCACAGCCTCCCGGTAAGTAATTAAAGGTGACCAGCTGCCTGGTAGCGGCGAGGCCGCGCACAGGTCACGGCAGACCCCCGGCCCGGGTATCAGTGTCCGTGTTATTGATGTCGGCACCGCGGCACAAAGCTGACCCCAGATTCGTCACGCATTCCTGTCGGCATGACAACTCCAACACTCAAGGTGACGCGCTCTGCCCACACCGCCTGGTCTGTGGAGTACTTTTCCGTTCCTCTCTTCACTTGGCTCGCTTTTCAAGAGATCACACGGAGGGGTTTTACGTTCGCTACTTTGTACATACTGGAAGAAAAGCTTGACATAGGGATGTGTGTTGATGTTGGCACGTATATATATTTAAGGCTAGTGTTACATACTAGTGTAAGTATGGACGTAAAATATATGGTGCACGTTAATCGGTTGGCCAGTTTGCCGCGCGTTTTCCCGTGTGAAGAAAATGAGGGACGGTATGTGCGAGGAAACGCGATCTTCCCCCGCTTGTCTTCGTGGAGAAAACAATTTGGAGCGCACCTGTTGGAGTCACGCGCGGGTGTAAACGGCCACCGCAGCCGCCCGCCCAGGTCCCGGGCCCGTACAAATGAGCCAAAGATGTCCGGAGGTACTAGCCTGGTAACCACACCATCGGGAGCTCCCGATATCTCATCGGCGCTGGGAGTTCTACCCGCCCGCCTATACCCATTACCGCATGACGGGAATATTTTTAGTTTCTTTCGGTCGCCCTCGAAAGGGCGGCAGTAAGAAAAACAGATAAGATATTAAAAGAACTTTATTGCACGACAATTACAATTGCACATGGTACAATGTATGGCAAACTACATAAAGAGAGTAACAAACAATAAATGTGTTGAATTAGACCTAATGTGGAATAAAACCTAACATATCTTAATTACTCAATAAGGGATAGCACAAGTCTTTGATTAAGTGTTACAATGGAGTTGGCTAATCACAAGTTTCGGAATTTTTTTCTAATAACAAAGCATGCAGTCCTTTATATATTTACCTATTTTTGCGTTGTGGGAACTATTACATGTTAGCCTCTACCAGGCTTGGGGAGGCGGCTGGAAAGAGTAGAAATTGGCCAAATAGAGAGATATTATATAAAGCATGCCAAGGGAGTTTGTCCGTTGAGAGAACATTTCGCCGCACGAAATCTACTCTTTCCAGCCGCCTCCCCAAGCCTGGTAGAGGCTAGTTACATGTAGGCTGTCAGAAGGAAAGGCTTATACTCAGTATCCTCAAAAACTGGCCCGTATGAAATGGTAACAGGTACGATGTAGGACGGTAGAAGGTCTGACCTGAAGGCCGGCCCGGATTTTCACGCAATTTTCTCCACACGTGCGAGATGCACGCAACCGGCCCACAAAAGAAACAACTCGGCTCGCTCGCGGCCGGGGTCGGCAGGCTAGGGGAACTTGGCAGTGATGCTCTGCCAAAACAAGAGTTTCTAACATGCCCGTAGCCAGGATTTTGAAGTGGGGGGGGGCTCCTTCCCACTGCTTGAGGGACCAGCGAACGCCGAAGGCGCGAGGTCCTAGGGGGGTCCGGGGAGGGGGGATGCTCCCCCGGGAAATTTTGAAAACTGAACCTTCTTAAATGGCATTTCCTGACTTTTTTTAGGGGATTTCAAAGACAAAATCAGAGATAACTTTTTTCAATGAAAACTGAGCCGTTTTCCTACGATTCCAGCCTCGCTGGTGACACAAATCAGTTCAGGTTGGTGGTAGCGACTGTGGGAGTGGACGTTAACTAACCAGGATGGAACTCATGCTACTCTGATCTACCTTGACACATGTAACAGTTAGGGGTAGTGTCGTCATGATTCGCTACTTCCTCAACCTGACAAAGCAACACCAATTAAGAAGTTAAGGCATAATTAATTATAAGATTAAGTCTGACGTAAGCATGTCGGCCTCCAAAACATGCGATAGAAAACTTAACACGTACTAAAAGGTGATTCACCCAGCAGGTGTTAGTAAAATAAAGATGTTACTCTCACATTAAAATCTTAAAAGCATGTCTGGCTTAGTGGGTTTGCTGTTTGCGCGCAATTGCCTTCTGGAGGGTGAAGGCAATTCTCACGTAGCTTTTTTTTTTCACGTAGCCTATTCCAAACACATGGTGTATGAAATGATGACGAAAATACAAAGAAGTGGCTGTAAATGTCAATATCAGACAAATTTCCTCATCCAGAATATGTTTCTCTTTCCGCCCTGAAATTGCATTGGACGCGGCATCACAATCACACAACGGCCGTCAGGCCACAGCAAGTAATTTTTATGGATGACAACAGCGCGCGCATTAATTTTCGCCTGATATTGGGGAAAAACAGCAAGAAAAAGGCTCTAATTTAATGTTTTGTTTCTTACTTTGATGCAGTGATATGTGATGCTGGCTGTGTATATGTGATGTTCCCACTGAATCAAAACCACTTGTACAATGATTGAGTCGAAATTTAAAAATGTAGGAACCTTGTTTTTTTCGTCCCACCTTGTTTTATTTCGCCCCCTCACATTAGATTTGGAGTCTGCGGAGGATGTCATCCATAAAATGTTCATGCTGTGGCCTTAGAACGTCTGAAGTACCGAATCGTCAGCCCCGGGTAACCAGGTGCCCTGAGCGATGTTCTGACAAGCCTGTTCGTGTGTTGAGGACGGGAGGTTGGAATGCGTGACCAACCCGGACCAGACTCACACAGCGACAGGCACGTTTTCTCACCCACCTGTCACGCGAGAACTGTCGCGGCAACGCCGTAATTAGGTCGTAAATTACACCCGGTTTACACGGCGCCAAAATCCTAGTGTACGAAAATTGCGTACGGAAATCGCGTACGAAAATTGCGTACGCAAGGGTTTTCCCTCCGTGTAAACCGGCCCCAATTTGCGTACGCAACTTTCGTACGCAATTTTCGTACGCCACCTCTAGAGGTGGCGTACGATCAGCGGCTCGCCCAGCGGGGAGTCTCCGTGCCTCCCAGCCTCATGTAAAACAGGAAAGAACCTCTTTCTTGTTGCAAATTCCATTCTTTTCCCACGTTTGTACCAGCCACGCCGTGTTTACTTGTTCAATTCTCCGCGTTTCATTTCGTTTTGCTTTCCCTTTAATTCTCTGTTTCAATTGTACATGTTTTGATTTAGTAAGCTTTTTGCTGACTGTTCACTGGGCACGTCAGAAGGGCGTAACATCGCAAATTGGAGTATGGATTAAAGACAGGATGAAAAGCAAAATAGAGTCTGTTAGAAAGAAGGAAGTATATGAGGACATTGCATGAGACATGGAGACTACAACCAAACTACAAAACTGCTGTCAAGTACGTCCATGGCGGCAGGTCAAAATGGGGTCACGATAGTGTGGGACGGGGCGCAGCGGGAGTCCTCTGGCTCTCCCTGTCGTTGTATAAACAGAAATGACCGTACGCTCGCGTGCGTACGCAATTTTCGTACGCACGGATTTTGTCGCCGTGTAAACCGGGTGTTAGTCGTACCATTTGACAACCAATTCGCCGTAACATTACCAAGAAACTACAAGATGTTTGAAACGTTCCTTTGTGCCTGTTTTAATATTGACTTTCAACCGTTCTTTCTGGTTTCAGCCCTAGGGCCAAGGGCCAAGGGCCCTTCCAGTGACCATTTTCAGTAAGAATTTTGGTAATTTTTGGTCCATGAGGATCAATATACATTGGGATAATGTGGTTTCAACTCAGTATGTAGATAAATGACTAGAATATTGGCTCTGAAAAATCGGGGTTGCAAGCCCTAAAAACTGCACTGGATGGTCCTGGATATGTTCGAAGATCTACGACACGCGAGTGTTTGTAATTCCGGCCTGTGCACGAATCAAGAACAAGGTTGAACATCAACCCATCACAGTAGGACAGAAGTTTGGAAACATTGCCAACTGTACAACGCTTCTTGACAGTAAACAGTTTCTTATATTATCCTGATGAAAGCGACAGTGGTCGTCGAAAATTTGATCGCTCTGTAACCCTTGTGTTGGAATAAAGTTCAATGTTTTACTATGATTACTACCAACACAGATGAACTTTCATGAGAATTTCTTAGATGTGACGATTATATTTCAATATAAAAGGTGCATTGTAAAGTGGTTTTTGCTTATGGTGTCCAGATATTGTATATCAAAATCATAACAGTTTAATCATTAACATGCCAAACGATGAAGTTATTGTGTTTTTTTATCTAATGCGGTTCAATGATCATGATTAAATCTTATATTGAAGTCCATTTGTGTTGGAAGACGACATCATGAAGTAAGTTTAAACTGTAATTTCTAGGAGCGGTGGATCGCTCATTCCTTGTAAAAAAACGGGAATCGTACCACAGTAATTGTACAGTCAAACATTTCCGTAACTCCACGTTCTTGGTTTTTTTTTTTATTCCAACATGTAATCACCAGACGTGGTGACGACACACTCAAGTTTTTCAACTTATATTAATGCCGTCACCAACACAGGGGACAAATACATGACAGGACAATACTCATTTTCACCTGAGTGAAGTGAGGAAAGTCGTGTTAAGTGCCTTTCCCAAGGGCACAAGATCGGTGGCATGTCAGGACTCGAACCCGGGACCTCTCGGTTCCGAGTCGCGCACTCTGTCGCTACTCCTTACGTTCTTGTGCTGGAAAGTAAAAGTTAAAACTTCCTCCGTAATGATTCAATCTTGTTGTTTTATCCCCCATTTCCTCTTCTTTCTACTTGTAATTGAAATATGTTTATTCTTGAATACCTTTATAGATATAACGTTATATTATGTATGTTTGCGCTGATTGTGCAATGCCTCCACACCTATTCTCCAAGCAGATCTTTTTTGTGGCTGCAGTTCAGTATCAAATTGGGAAGACATCATCAAATTGGCAAGACAAAATCAAGACAAGAATAAAAATAATACCTAAAAACACGTACAAAAAATAAGACGAAGCCTAAAACTCTACTTGCAGTAAAAAGAAGATGCCAGTACGTGCAAAAAAAAAAAAAAAATCAAGGTGTACAGTCGACACCGAAAATTTGGAGGTATGTAATTTGCCTTAGGCCACACCAAATTAATTTTATGGATGACATCCGCGCGCGCATTGATTTTCGCCTGTTCAAAAAAAAAAAAAAAAAAAAAAAAAAAAGATCACGTCCTCGGAGGCTCTAGGCCTGGGTAGTCAGTCCACGGCTTGTTGTATACGGCGCTATGTACTGCCGCAAATTCACAATACCAGCTTTGTATTCCTGTGGTTTAACAGCATTTTTATTTTTGGCCGGAATTTTTTTATTCGCCCGCGCACACTAGTTTGGTGGTCGTCAGAGGATGGCATCCATAAAATCAAGTCGTTGTGGCCTGTTCCACATGACCAAACAAATAACCTATAGAAACGGCACTCCTTTGCGCACTACAATAGCTAAGCGTAACACCTTAACACACCTTACATATTATACATAATTAGGGTCTTATCTGATAAGTTTGTCACAACAGAACAACAGAAAGCCACAGGATATTAAGCTTAGGCGTTCCCGTATTGGTGGGATCTTCGCTTGACCAAGTTTACTATAGATAACGTGTTGAAATGACACGCCTAGTTTGACTTTTAGCAGGCAGCTTTTTCAACATACAGACAACGGACCACAAATTCTCTCCATGTGTTTAATGTCGAATGTTGAATGTCCGCTGTGCAAAGTGTACATGAATTATGACCGTACATGCAGGGAAACATTAAACACATAACATTGTGATACAATTCACAGACACATAATATTGCACAGTTTCCTTAAATGTTGCACAGTTTTCCTTAAAATCATTACAAGAATTTCTCAAACGAGAACTTAAAAGTTAACAGAGGTGCATAGAGGTGATTTTTAGAATGTACGGAGCTCAAATTTAGAGTGTATGGCGGTGATTTTTAGAATGTATGGGGGGAGATTTTTTAGAATGTATAGAAGGGATTTTTCGAATGTGAAGAGGAAATTTAGTATGTATAGCTGTAGGCTCCGTGTAGGTACAGAATTTAGCATTTATTGTTCTAAAAGTGTCTTTGTGAAATGTTTATAAAAAGATACATGTCCACCGAGGCTCTGGTCTGGGTAGTCCATGGT
>NW_017802936.1:464044-467482 GCF_001625305.1 Branchiostoma belcheri
CCCAGGCTACCTAAGCTCCACAACTCAAGAACTCAGTACATACGAACAGTGCCGAGACTGCCGACTTATAACTTCGGCAAAAGCCAGCATGTGCCGGCTTGTTGTATATGTTGGTATGTACTGCAGTAAATTCACAACACCAGCTTTGTATTCCTGTCATTTAGTAGCATTTTTATTTTTGGCCGGATTTTTCTTTTATTCGCCCGCGCGCACTAGTTTGGGGGACTTCAGAGGATGTCATCCATAAAATTAAGGCGGTGTGGCCTTACATTACAAAAAGTACAGTCACTGATCGAAGAATTTCTACTAACTGTTGATTGTACGTGACTGATGAACCTCTTCAACAAAAAAGAAAATAGAAAGCCCGATAAAAACGCCTAAAATCAAGTCAAAGGTGAGCCATGGACAAACCTCTGCTATATGGAGAGTACCCAGACCTTTCTCACCCCTTTTCCCACCTTACATGACGTTGAGTTGTGCAGATGAAGATGAAGAGACGGTCTCGTGTTTCTGAGCTGACATTTGACGACACGCTCCCCGCCGTGCCGCGCCTCTGATGTACCGCCAGACAACCTGTTGTCAGTTTGTGTAGCCGGGCAGGCTTCACGGTAAATCACACACAAACCTCAGCCTGGGTTCCAGGCTCTACAGGCTGTGTTAGCCGGACAGGCTTCACGGTAAATCACACACAAACCTCAGCCTGGGTTCCAGGCTCTACAGGCTGTGTTAGCCGGACAGGCTTCACGGTAAATCACACACAAACCTCAGCCTGGGTTCCAGGCTCTACAGGCTGCGTTAGCCGGGCAGGCTTCACGGTAAATCACACACAAACCTCAGCCTGGGTTCCAGGCTCTACAGGCTGTGTTAAGCTAAGGCCCGATTTAGACTAGAAACGCTTAAGGGGTTTTGGCCAGGGAAACGTTTCGAAACGGTTAACCGTTCCCGGTCTAAAGAGGGAAAAACGGTTTGTTATGGGTTTTCGCGGACCGTTTCCGAAAACCACCTCCATCGTGGTTTTCGACCGTTTCAGAACCCTTCAGCGGGGGGCCCGAAACGCTTTTTGCTAGGTCTAAAGTCAAAGGGTTTCTTGAAACAGTAAACCAGGTCACGTGTCATATGCTAATCACATGCTAATAAGCCCGCGCGCGTCCATTTTCTGGTAGATTCGCGCCATATTTGATTGTGTCCATTTTCGCCATTTTATATCATGTATTTCTCGAATTTTCGTCATCCTTTATGTCTGGGGGGATGGCAGAAAGCCAGGGGAGAGTCTGGACCCAAGAAGAGATCCGCTACTTGATCAGCTTGTGGGCCGATCAAACTATACAATTCCGCTTGGAGACCTCGCGTAATAGGGAGGGCATACAGATGCTTGTGGACGGGCTGGCGGCTGAGGGGTATTTAAGCACCCCAAAGCAGGTTCAGGCGAAGTTCAATGCCCTGAAACATAAGTATCGTAAGGCCAATGAGGCAAACCGTAGAAGCGGTTTGGGGAGGTCATCATAGGTCACTGCGGGTCAGAAACATCCTGCGCCACGGGCGGCCCGAAAGGCTTCCGCCTCTGTGTCTAAAGACGAACCGTTTTCTGTGGCAAAACGTTTCGTACCGTTTCGAAACGGTATACCGTTTCTAGTCTAAATCGAGCCTAAGGTCCCAATTGGGAAAAGGGGCCCTGGCGGGTAGTTCCCGGGCTGTTTTTTACTACTTTCGGACGGGACCCCGACGTGGCCCCGCGGGGCACCCTGCGGCTACCGGGCTATTTTTTGGCCCGTCGGGGCCCCGATAAGAATTTAATTCTGAGTTAAATTCTACCCGGGCCCCGCTGACAAAAAGACGCCGTGACCTCATCGTGAGAACACCGAGAGGTACCCCTCCGGTTGCCGGCATTCCACCGGGACACATTTCTTACGTCACAGACCAGATGAACAGAATAAAGGTGTGTACTTCGTAAACCCGGGTAAAATGTGTGACCTCACAGATTAAATGATCACAACAAATACGTGAATTCTGCATTACGTATAGGTCAATACAAGACATCGTCAGAGAATCTGCTGGGTACCTGCCGGGTGCCTGCCGGATACCGACCAAAGAGGGTGACATAATTTCTAACAAAATGCTACTGAAGGAAACTTTTAATTGTGACCACGACAGCCGATGCCCGCTCGACTCCTGAACCCGGCCGGGGCCAGCCGGGGCTACATCCCCGACGGGCACCGGCGTAATTGGGACCTTAGCTTTAGCCGGGCAGGCTTCACGGTAAATCACACACAAACCTCAGCCTGGGTTCCAGGCTCTACAGGCTGTGTTAGCCAGGCAGGCTTCACGGTACATCACACACAAACCTCAGCCTGGGTTCCAGGCTCTACAGGCTGTGTTAGCCGGACAGGCTTCACGGTAAATCACACACAAACCTCAGCCTGGGTTCCAGGCTCTACAGGCTGTGTTAGCCGGACAGGCTTCACGGTAAATCACACACAAACCTCAGCCTGGGTTCCAGGCTCTACAGGCTGCGTTAGCCGGGCAGGCTTCACGGTAAATCACACACAAACCTCAGCCTGGGTTCCAGGCTCTACAGGCTGTGTTAGCCGGACAGGCTTCACGGTAAATCACACACAAACCTCAGCCTGGGTTCCAGGCTCTACAGGCTGTGTTAGCCGGACAGGCTTCACGGTAAATCACACACAAACCTCAGCCTGGGTTCCAGGCTCTACAGGCTGTGTTAGCCGGACAGGCTTCACGGTAAATCACACACAAACCTCAGCCTGGGTTCCAGGCTCTACAGGCTGTGTTAGCCGGACAGGCTTCACGGTAAATCACACACAAACCTCAGCCTGGGTTCCAGGCTCTACAGGCTGTGTTAGCCGGACAGGCTTCACGGTAAATCACACACAAACCTCAGCCTGGGTTCCAGGCTCTACAGGCTGTGTTAGCCGGACAGGCTTCACGGTAAATCACACACAAACCTCAGCCTGGGTTCCAGGCTCTACAGGCTGTGTTAGCCGGACAGGCTTCACGGCCAGCTGGCCAGTATATCACACACAAGTCCTCGTCTCTAGACGTACATTTAGGTAGCCTGGGTTCCAGACTACCTAAAACAGGTTCTCGGCTCCAGGGCCAACATTTTTGGCCCCCTAGTGGCTTCTCTTGGTACTGTAGTGAAACTTCTGGTCTTGATATCTCGCGATCTAGACATGTTAGAGTCATGGATTTTGGATGGTAGGTAGCTCTTGTGCTTGGAAAAAAGTGACGCCGCTGCATTTCCAGAACAAGCTGCTAGGGGGCCTTAACTTGCGACGCTTATAGAACTGGGGTTTTGGTGGTCTTCGGCTGTTTTCTGATTAGCCCAGTTCTAAAACGGGGTTGATTCAACCAGACCGGCTATGTTGTCTATATGCAATCAGAAAATAGCACATAAAAGCTCCCAAAGACCACGAACGA
>NW_017802936.1:467502-473611 GCF_001625305.1 Branchiostoma belcheri
CCCCCCCCCCCAGTTTTTGGCACCGGTTATGGAGGCTAGATGACAGATAAACATTAATGTTTGGTCTTCTGCTTTGATGCAATAATGTATTTCGTTGTTGTTGTTTTCTCATAATACCGGCTTAAACACATTGCATCATATTCCATTATAAAATGGAAGGTCACACCAAGATAACTTGCAATTGATCACTCAACAAGTTAGACTGGTTAACAGTTACCAAACTTCTTTTGCTGAGTTTCTTTCGTCCTGACGAGACACCTACTCAATCTACTCAACTGTCGCTACACGATCGCCATGTATATGTATATAGTGGAAAAGATGCCTAAGTTGGCATTGAAACGAAATACACGTTTCGTCTGTAACAAAAAGAAAACAAAGTGAAAGTGAAAATACAAACAAAGTGAAAATACTGTGTAGAAAAGCAAGACATACAAACGCATCCAAAGCAATTTCAGGGCGACAAAACAAACAAAAACATTCTGGATGAGGAAATCTGGCTGATATTGACATTTACATACTGCCATTTCTCTAGACTGCATATTTTCGTCATCATTTCAAACTTGTTGAAGCGTCTGAAATAACCCCAAAACTAGAAATGTCACATTTGCAAAGCAAATGCATAATGTCTACCTTCGCATATGGTCAGCTCTATTAATTCTTACTCAAATACATATATATATATATATATATATACATATATATGGTCAGACAGGAGTATAAATCCCACCTACTGATAAAGTTGCAACATGACGTAATCCATGTAACCCAACATCAGTTACCATGGTGACAGACGTCAACAAATCAGGTCATTGGCCAAGTCAGAGGTCAGTGTTTGGAACGGAAGAAGAAGAAGAAGAAAAAGAGGAGGAAATGTCGAAAAACAATCTGTTTTCCTTCGGTAAACATAAACTATATGAGGAGTCTCTTTGCTTTTGGGATATCACCCATAAATACTTAAAATAGGTAAAACCAGCAGCCTACGATACAAAACAGGTAACCGTTTTTACATTGTACTTTTGCCTCACAGATATCAGTATGCTATGGGACAGGATTGATTTAACTACGAATGATAACTTGAAAAAATCAAAGTTTACTTTGAAAATCCAGTTTTGCCTCCCTGAAATTGCCTTGGACACCTTAAAGGCATCCAATGCAATTTCAGGGCAGCAAAACTGGAAATATCATCAGTCTGAGTAAGTCAATCTTTGTGATATTGACACATCTGCTTCACATTAGCACATTTGAGTCAGAATGTCAACAAGGTGAGTCCTTTATTTTCTGAGTGGTACCCTAAAATCAGCACATGGCTCTTCCAGTAACCATTTTCGTCAGAGTTTTGGGAATTTTTGCTCCATGAGGGTCAATATGCATTGGGACAGTGTGGTTTCAACTCAGTATATAGATAAGGCCACACCAATTTAATTTCTTGGTTAACGGATTCGCCCGCTTCGTTTTTTTTCTGATTTGCAAATAAAAATAAAAATTCAGAATCAACTGCAAAATGCTCATATTTTGCCCTGAACAGTTGAAAACAGTCCTTTTCTTCTTAGTTGTTACAGTTATTTCAGCTTTCAATGCAATGGTATCATTAAAATAAAATTCCAGCCTGGTGTGTTGACTTCATGGCTCCTATCTTACCATTTTGGGCCATAATAGGATACCTAGGCCTGTTTTTATTTTTATTTTTTCTCCATTATTTTTTTTAGAAAAATCCGTTAACCAAGAAATTAAATTGGTGTGGCCTAAAGGGCTAGAATATTGGCTTTGAAAAATCGGGTTTCCAAGCCCTAAAAACTGCACTGGATGCCCGGCCCTGACATTATATCATTGCTTCCTGTGCAGGTGTGTGTACAGGTGCGAACTAAAGCGGAACAGGAAATAGACAATAGATCATTCTAAACATCTGTCAATTCTGTCTTATTAAACATTCTGCAAACAAATAACGGCTTGTCTCCAGTCTTCAAAAATTCGTTCCAACAATTTAAGAAAGAAATTGTGCAATACGTTTTCAAACGCACCCAAGTAGTCCAGAGGAAGCCCAGAGTCTGCCCAATCTTTCTGGCACATCTTAATTACTTGTCGGAGCTTGTTTCGGTAGCCGCTGGGTGGGAATAGTTTAGACTTGTGTTACAGCTGATAACCGAGGGCAACAACGCGTGTAAATTCAGCGGCACTTCGCGGCGATGGCTGGAGATAGTCTGTCAACTGTGTCCCTTATACTACAGCAGCTAATATGTGTGCGCCTATTCCGCAGCCGAAAGTAGTAACTTTTGTTGGAGCGATTTTTGAAAAGCCAAGCGAGCATAGCCTGGGTTCCAGACCCATAGCAAACTGGACACAAAATATTTCAGTGAGCTCACTGAGATATTTTGTGTCCAGTGTGCTATGGGTCTGGAACCCAGGCTAAGCAAGCATGCCTACGCAGTTCTAACACGTTCAGTCGACAGCAGATGGCACTCTGACTACTACAAGTTAGCCTCGAAGCCAGGCTGTTTACATGCCAGCTTAGATTCACCAGGGCTGACGTGCCAACACCTACCAGATCCTACAACAGTGAAATTTTGTCTCATCTATGATCTCGGCTAAAGCACCAACCTGTAACCAGTTAGACTCTGGGTCCAACTTTGGGCTAACCTTTGTTGACCCTGAGACGAGTCTGGCATCCAGGCTAAAGTTACCACTAGTCCCAGCGCTGCAAGCTGGCAGTTTCGTCGGCAGCATGTGTAAGATATCCCCGCCTGACTAGCCAAGCCCACCCCGATGTAGTTTTTCCTGACTTTCATGGTCTTCTCGGTGGAGCCGCAGAGTTGGCCTGTCACAGAGCCTGACAAACGACTGGATTCCAGGATACGATGAGAACTTTGATCACTACACGTCTATTTTACTAGCCTCTAACAGGCTTCGGAAGTCGCTTAAAAGTGTAGAACGGGAAGCGGTAAATGTAGTTCTTCAGCGGACCAACTCCGAGTCCCCTGGCATTTTATCTTTTATCTGCCTACTCAAGACGAGTTGGCTAATTTGTAATATTTCCAGCCGCTTCTGAAGCCTGGTAGAGGCTACAAACTGTCACATATGTGGTTATCATAATATTAATAGGTAGACGGTATGAAACATACACGCCATTCATAAACACCCCCGCATCAACACACCTGCTACCATTTCTGACGTCCCCACAGATAATACATGACAACTCTCTCCTCCTTTCCTACCTCACTCATTCTCTCCATCCTTCGCGACGTTTTCCTCACCGTCTCGTACTTCATCAACTTTCTTTTATCGATCTACTCCTCCCACCTTCACCCATTCCTCTTTCTACCCATTACTCTACCCTCTATTTCACTCTTTTATTCTCTCAATCCCTCGGAATGTTTCTTTTTTTCCCGTTTCGTCATCATTCTTTCATACCTCTATTCCTCCATCCTTTCCGAATTCCAACTCATCCATCCCTCCTTCTACCTATCCTTCTTTCCTCTATTCTTCTCTCTTCCATTCTCCCAATCCCCGTTTCCTTCTTTTTCAGTCATTTCGTCATCAAACATCCTTTCGTCTCTCTATTCCTCCATCCTTTCCGAATTGTAACTCATCCATTCCTCGTTCTACCTCTCCCTCTTTCCTCCATTCTTCTCTCTTCCATCCCCCCAACAGTCCCAGTTTCTTTCTCAGTCCAGTATTTCGTCATCAAACATCCTTTCATCCCTCTATCATGTCTATTCCTCCCTCCACCCTGCGTAGTTCTGCCGCAATCCTTCCTTTCATCCATTCATCCCTTTATTTTCCTTCTTTCTTCCCTTTATCGAACACTGGTTCTTCCAGTGTTCTACATGTTCCAGATGCAGAAGGCATTGGAAGATTCCATTGCTGCATGGGGGTTAACCGGATAGACTATTGGAACACTTCATATTTTGGAATTTGATTTAGGAACAGTCCATTTGTGTGGGAGGGGTATACGTCCACTTTTGATACGGGATGTGGTGAAGCCATCTGCTGCATTTGCTCCTGAGCAAATGTCTGCCTTTCTAGTTTCCCTTTCTTTTCTTCCCTCTATCGTAGTACGTCACCGCACGCATGTGTCCCCTGCGCTAATCCCCCGGCCCGTGCTGGCTGAGCGGGTAGTGACAGATCTGGTTTGTCGACAGCTAATTGAATCCAGTGCGTGCAACATGTGTGTCGGGTTACTGGGTGTGGGAGGGGGGCGGCGGGGCCTGACCCGTGGAAAATGGAAGGACGACTGTGTGAAACCAGAAACACGATGTTTTCTGGCGTGTCATGACGTGTGGGTGTGGAGGAGGTGAAGACATCGTCTCAACCAGCTTCACAACTATATAAGAAACATCTTGTCTACGATGTATAGCTTATTAAGCAAACGAAAGGGGCATTATATAACTTTTTGTGTACTCATTTTTAAGTATAACTAAATCAAAAAAGAGGGAAAACTAGACAAGAGAGACAGGGACCACCACAAACTACCAGATTATGAACACACGTGATGTGTTTCCAGAGCTTTCAAACAGTTACACACTCGTATTGTGTAATATGTTGACACGTATTTGCAAAGGACTTTAATATATGGCCCATATATCTGTTCAACTTGCTTTGTAAGTAAATGACAAGAAACAAGCCCAACCAGTCCGCGACGAGAGACTAGATACCAGGCTAGGTACTTAGTAATTTCAGAAAACTAATATACGATTAGAACGACACCCCTTCCCCCCTAAGAAAAGCCTAATCACGAAGCCTGCTTTTCAGGCTACTTCTTCTGGTCATGAATCTGTAAACCCGCATACGGCAAGTCAACTCACGGCCCATTTCCTACTAATGAACCGAGAAACAAACAAAGCTTCATTCTTAATGAGACACTTGATTTGAAGTGTAAACATGTGTTTACTTTACCGACCATTTTGGTCGTTATTTTGGTGCTTTATCAGGTAACCATTGGCAACCAGTCCTGTCTGAAAAATACATGTTTATTACTATGTGTCGTCTGTGGACCATATCCTGGCAAAGAAGCGAAAATTTGTCTTTACTTTTATGAGTGTAGCATTCAAGAAATTCCACATACTTAACTTGACACGAGTCCAAACATTTTGTCTTTGTTTTCAGTTTCCGAAAAACGTCAAAAGGTAGGAGGTTGACTTGGCGAAGAATTTAACTCAAGCGTTCCAAGCTTTAAACTGCTGACTTGTTCACCAGCTGGCCAACCAGTCACGAGCTCTTCACGGCCGAACGCCTCCGAGATTGGCAGGCCTAAACTCGGCCCAGCTTCCCGACCAGTCCCAGACGGACAACTCCAGATTGAAAATACATCACCTCGCACTCTGATAAAACGTCGGCACTTCAGAAGGAGAAACCCGAGCAGGCTGTATCAATCGTCAAGTGCCGTGGAGCACATAGCTGTCCCGGCGGGCGGCATCGCCCTCGCACCCCGCGTAAATATTTATCCATCACCCTCTAATCAAGACCGTGATCGGTACGTACAGATGAGCTCCGGTTACTCCCGATCATATGTATTATTTTCTCGCGAGAGGTGACGACAACTGACGAGAAGTGACTGAACGCATCGGAATGATTTATAGACACGATCATATGTATCATCTCGCGAGAGGTGACGACAACTGACGAGATGTGAGCGCATCGGAATGATTTATGGATACGTAATCCAAAATGACATGAGGGATTATGGGTGATATACCGCGGTGATATTCATCTAATATAATCTAATCTAATCAGACGTCAAGTGTGTATACATGTTGCTGTTAATCCTTGATAAGATTTGGAGGAAGACGCTGAATTTGAAACATATCTGTTCTTTTTGTCACAAATAAACAGCCTCGAAGTTGAGCCTGGTCTCCAAACCTATTTTAGCTGATTCTGCGCATGCGGTGAGTGACGAAAGAAACTCGGCAGCTAAAATATTTTTGAATACGAGGCTGCAAATATATAACTGTATTACTGTTAATAACTGTATGAAATTTGACAATAAAAATCGTCACCGGCTAAACCTTAAAACCGGCAAAAGTAGAGCAGTTTTGTGGACATCAATTCTTTCCCTTGTTTGTGCAGGGGTGCAAAATATAATTTTGATAAATGACAATTACAAGGAAAGAAGATT
>NW_017802936.1:473631-476846 GCF_001625305.1 Branchiostoma belcheri
TGAAAAATACATGTTTATTACTATGTGTCGTCTGTGGACCATATCCTGGCAAAGAAGCGAAAATTTGTCTTTACTTTTATGAGTGTAGCATTCAAGAAATTCCACATACTTTACTTGACACGAGTCCAAACATTTTGTCTTTGTTTTCAGTTTCCGAAAAACGTCAAAAGGTAGGAGGTTGACTTGGCGAAGAATTTAACTCAAGCGTTCCAAGCTTTAAACTGCTGACTTGTTCACCAGCTGGCCAACCAGTCACGAGCTCTTCACGGCCGAACGCCTCCGAGATTGGCAGGCCTAAACTCGGCCCAGCTTCCCTCCCTGTCCCAGACGGACAACTCCAGATTGAAAATACATCACCTCGCACTCTGATAAAACGGCGGCACTTCAGAAGGAGAAACCCGAGCAGGCTGTATCAATCGTCAAGTGCCGTGGAGCACATAGCTGTCCCGGCGGGCGGCATCGCCCTCGCACCCCGCGTAAATATTTATCCATCACCCTCTAATCAAGACCGTGATCGGTACGTACAGATGAGCTCCGGTTACTCCCGATCATATGTATCATCTTCTCGCGAGAGGTGACGACAACTGACGAGAAGTGACTGAACGCATCGGAATGATTTATAGTCACGATCATATGTATCATCTCGCGAGAGGTGACGACAACTGACGAGATGTGAGCGCATCGGAATGATTTATGGATACGTAATCCAAAATGACATGAGGGATTATGGGTGATATACCGCGGTGATATTCATCTAATATAATCTAATCTAATCAGACGTCAAGTGTGTATACATGTTGCTGTTAATCCTTGATAAGATTTGGAGGAAGACGCTGAATTTGAAACATATCTGTTCTTTTTGTCACAAATAAACAGCCTCGAAGTTGAGCCTGGTCTCCAAACCTATTTTAGCTGATTCTGCGCATGCGGTGAGTGACGAAAGAAACTCGGCAGCTAAAATATTTTTGAATACGAGGCTGCAAATATATAACTGTATTACTGTTAATAACTGTATGAAATTTGACAATAAAAATCGTCACCGGCTAAACCTTAACACCGGCAAAAGTAGAGCAGTTTTGTGGACATCAATTCTTTCCCTTGTTTGTGCAGGGGTGCAAAATATAATTTTGATAAATGACAATTACAAGGAAAGAAGATTTCAGAAGAAAATTTGAAATCCTGTGAAAATAATGACTGAAAACGCTACTTTTACAAATTTTGGATGGTAAATAGCTTTGTGCTGGGAAGAAGTGACATAAGCCTGGCCCCCCTAGCGGCTTATTCCGGAACTGTAGTAGCCTTTGTTTCAGTAGTACTGAATCGTTAAATGGTTTACCTCTCCCATACTACTTTACCGTTTTGTAGTATCTATCTATCTACGTCGATAAAGGTTAGACATCCAGGTAATACGATACGCCAAAAAGCAGTTACTCAAGCAACTGGATATGATTTTGAAAACGTCAGACGTTTCAGCTAGTATCCACTAGCTTTCGTCAGTGACTGAGAGACCAGAGGGGAAATGCAGGTTTATAAGCACAAACTATTGATTGATTTGCAAATAAAGTGAAGACAAATTTTTGGAAGTCGAAAAAGGAACAAAAGTCAGACAAGTCAAGACAAGATAATGCAAATCAGTCAGAAAGCTCCTGTTATCTATCTATCTATCAAAGCGTAACCGTGTTAACGAACCCGTCCCAAACCTCCCCGGAATGTCCTGTCAATATTGCCCGCTACTTAATTACCCTTGTCCGAGGCGTCCCCTTGTTTTAGTCAAGTGGTATTTTGTAACAGAAGTGGTGGTATGTAAACTCGCCTGAGATTGGACGGTGGGAGATAGACATCAGAGTTAACCAGGCGGACAGCGACAGGAATGTTCCAGACGTGACAGACAGAAAAGGTCATCTCTGTAACAAAGTTCTTTGTACGTTTGAGGGATTTTCAAAGACATTTGTCATTCATGGCCAACAAGCACAGCGATTTCACACGACGTGAAAAAAATAACACCACAAGCATTAAATAAACATGTAACGTTACATGGTATATGAACATTTCAACCTAATAGCAACTCATCTTACAGCATGTGGTATTTGCCTCAGTTGATAAGTGAGTACGTAAGTGAAGCAAATGTTATGTTGCGAACGTCATAATATGTTTACTTAGACTAGTACAAAATAAGTAAATGAATAATGATCTTTACTTGTACATTCTTGCCCATGTGGGCTAAATGCAGTACATAGAGTTTTACAGGAAACAGTCGCAGAAACAAAACAACTATATAAAGCAGCCGGAGAAGTTCTCGAAAGAATGCCTCTTTGGGTGCCAGACTTTTGCCGGGCGTACCACCCCCACTACCAACACACACACAGGGAATTTTGTATCAGTCCGTGGGTTTGAGAACTTGAGGAAGGAAAAAACGGGTTGGTTTTAGATGTTTTGAGTTTTATTTAGATCCACAATTAGCCTCATAAGAGGTGGTCTACACATTACATTCATATATACATACATGTGTTACAATTGAAGAGGAACGTACAAAAACATTACAAAGTTAACAGTATGGAGCAAACATAACACAATTCCTTAAATACACTATTTACAGTCCAATACTTTGTTAGTTGTCGCCTGTGTTGTTTCACAACTGTGACATTCTGTACAGAAAGCGCATTTTCTGAGAGTTGGATTTTGGTTTTGGTAGTCTGATTTTGTTTGTACTGGTTCAGCATTCAGAGCTGAGAGACACTGGAGATCAGTTTACTGCATTTACAGGCATCCAATGCAATTTTAGGGCGGCAAAACTTATAATATTGTGAATAAGGCAATCTGTATGATATTGACACATACTGTTTTAAATGCCCAAAAGTATGAAATGCTGATTCAAATGGGCAAATATATTTGTCCATTTGAATCAGCATTTCATACTTTTGGGCATTTAAAACTGTAGAAACAAGCCCGAAGCTGAGTCCTTTATTTTCTGGGTGGTACCCTAAAAATCATTCCAGTAACTATTTTTCGTCAGAATGTTGAGCATTTTTTCTGCATGAATGTCGATATACATTGTGACTGTTGTTTTAACTTAGTATATAGATAAGTGGCTATAGTATTGACTTTGAAAAATCTGGTCTCCAAGCCCTAAAAACTGCACTGGATGCCTTTAAAACTGACCCGGTTTGAAAAACAAATCAAATGTCAAGATTACTACGTCTGTCCGTCGTCTCAAG
>NW_017802936.1:476866-485496 GCF_001625305.1 Branchiostoma belcheri
GGGAAATGCAGGTTTATAAGCACAAACTATTGATTGATTTGCAAATAAAGTGAAGACAAATTTTTGGAAGTCGAAAAGGAACAAAAGTCAGACAAGTCAAGACAAGATAATGCAAATTAGTCAGAAAGCTCCTGTTATCTATCTATCTATCAAAGCGTAACCGTGTTAACGAACCCGTCCCAAACCTCCCCGGAATGTCTTGTCAATATTGCCGGCTACTTAATTACCCTTGTCCGAGGCGTCCCCTTGTTTTAGTCAAGTGGTATTTTGTAACAGAAGTGGTGGTATGTAAACTCGCATGAGATTGGACGATGGGAGATAGACATCAGAGTTACCCAGGCGGACAGCGGCAGGAATGTTCCAGACGTGACAGACAGAAAAGGTCAACTTTGTAACGAACTTCTTTGTACGTTTGAGGGTTGTTCAAAGACATTTGTCATCCATGGCCAACGAGCACAGCGATTTCACGACGTGAAAAAATAACACCACAAGCATTAAATAAACATGTTAATGTCCACAATTAGCCTCATAAGAGGCTATTCTTCCTGTGGTCTACATATTACATTTATATATACATGCACGTATTACAATTGAATAGGAACGTACAAAAACATTACAAAGTTAACAGCATGTAGCAAACGTAACACAATTCCTTAAATACACTATTTACAGTCCAATACTTTGCTAGTTGTCGCCTGTGTTGTTTCACAACTGTGACATTCTGTACAGAAAGCGCCTTTTCTGAGAGCCTGGATTTTGGTTTTGGTAGTCTGATTTTGTTTGTACTGGTTCAGCGTTCAGAGCTGAAAGACACTGGAGATCAGTTTACTGCATTTAAAGGCATCCAATGCAATTTTAGGGCGGCAAAACTTATAATATTGTGAATAAGCCAATCTGTATGATATTGACACATACTGTTTTAAATGCCCAAAAGTATGAAATACTGATTCAAATGGGCAAATATATTTGTCCATTTGAATCATCATTTCATACTTTGGGGCATTTAAAACTGTAGAAACAAGCCCGAAGCTGAGTCCTTTATTTTCTGGGTGGTACCCTAAAAATCATTCCAGTAACTATTTTTCGTCAGAATGTTGAGCATTTTTTCTGCATGAATGTCGATATACATTGTGACTGTTGTTTTAACTTAGTATATAGATAAGTGGCTATAGTATTGACTTTGAAAAATCTGGTCTCCAAGCCCTAAAAACTGCACTGGATGCCTTTAAAACTGACCCGGTTTGAAAAACAAATCAAATGTCAAGATTACTACGTCTGTCCGTCGTCTCAAGGTCAAGGTGCAGGTATCCCGTGATGCCCCATATCCCGCCTCCCGCCGCGTAAACAAACACATCCGGGCTCCTAACGTTGTTTCACAGAACAACTCAGAAAACCACCTCTGACAGTCGGGCGTGATGTTAAAATCATGTGTAAATACTTCATAAATCAGTTTTGAACATTGCAAAGCTCGCCATTTTGTCCAAACATGATTGAAAATGAGCACCATTTTATAATGGATTGTACACTATACAATGATAAGCGCCTATTGCTGTTCACCTTTCTTTCCGCTTGTTCAATTGATTTCAATACGTTAGATCCTATAGCATAAATGCAACTACATTCTCAGGGGAGATAACCAATACAGTACTAGTATTCAAATAGGGAAATACATTAAAGAATGTTTCAATCTTAGAGACCACATGTTAGAGAATAGTTAAACCTTTATTGTTACCGCATACATATACTCTGTACGTAAGATGATATTATCCACACATGTATTTACTTAATAGCTTTGTTAGATCTTTAGTTGTAGAAGACCATACAAAAGTCCCTGTACTTCTTTTTGTTGTGTCAATAAAGAATCTACATGAGTAGCAAAGTTCTTTTTATCACAACCATTTATTTTTCACTAGCCGACGTTTCGATGACCGGCTGTCATCTTCATCAGGGAAATTCTGACTGCTTACTGTGCACTGACGCTAGTTGTACTTGTTAACAGAAAAAAAACTAGCTTAAGTGCACTATGAACTATGTAACACCTTTAGTGCACTATGCACCAAGAACAACTAGCGTCAGTGCACAGTAAACCAGTCAGAATTGCCCTGATGAAGATGACAGACGGTCTTCGAAACGTCGGCTAGTGAAAAATAAATGGTTGTGATAAAAAGAACTTTGCTATTACCAACCCGATGAAATTATTTACGGAAGAATCTACATGTATTCCGTTATCTGTCCTGATGTTGTCCTTCGCCAGTTCCCCACACATGTATCACATAAACCTGTCACCGGGCGCACTGCCGTATCTATGCGGCACATTCATCATCTTCTGCGCGGCATGTCGCAGGTATGTCTCTCATGTTTCCAGAATTCTAGCCTGGTTACCGCTCTCCACAGGCTGACTGTGTTATACCGAAACTTCCTACTCAGCTATTGAAGCATAGGCCTCTTCTATACACTAGATCTTTCCAGCTGCTGCTCTAATTATCGCCGTATTTTTATATATATTCCGAAACGTGGCGAAACAATCACCAGACTTGGTGACGGCACACTCAAGTTTTTTTCAACTTATATTAATATATGATGCCACCAACACAGGGACAGTACAATAGTCATTTACACCTGAGCGAAGTGAGGAAAGTCGTGTAAAGTGCCTTTCCCAAGGACACAAGATCGGTGGCATGTCAGGACTCGAACCCGGGGCCTCAGGTTCCGAGTCGAGAACGCTGCCGCTACGCCACACGACCCCACACCGCCATGACCGCCGTAATTTGAAGACCAAAATGGGTATTTCTCAAAAGATTTACAGTACACTGGTACAATATGTGACGCCATTGGTTATTAATTTTCAAGGTGACGGAAAAAAATTCATCCCCTGGCGGCAAAGAACAGAAGTGCATCAACATCAACGTTGGGCTATTAAAAAATACAAATCGATGTACATCTTAAGCTGACCCTGTGCACGAGATTGGCGCAAAAATATCGTTTGCGCAAATCTCGTTCACAGGATCAGCTTGAGATATATCGAACCGTATTCAAACGTGAAAAAAACATGTTATGGAAGTGTGTTAATTTTCCTTTGATATTTTTTATCCTCTCTCCCCCGACATTTACCATAACTCACCTTCACACAGGTCTCTCCCCTCTCTCACACACCCCCGACCAGGACTCTAAAATGTATCATTTCTGCCAAACGTCGGAAACTTCAGAAGCAGTAACTCGAGCAGCCTGTATCAATCGTCAAGTACCGTGGCGCACATAGCTGTCCCGGCGGGCGGCCGGCTCCCACCGCGCGTAAATATTTATCTATCATTCCGCAACTAAAGATCAGCCTGCAAACTGAACAGGCGATACCATTACAATCAACGCGCTGTACAAATATGACCCCTTTTCCGATATGCTTTGAAATGACACCGTCGGCTTCTTTGTTTATTTATCATCGTTCGGGACCTCTTCTATATCTATAAGCGTAACAAACTTCGGGCAAAGGGGGACATTTTGAAGATGCCAGTGATTATTACTAGGTTGACATCCTCTTGTCTTGGTCAATCCACCCCATATCTCAGCAATAAAGTTCATTCATTCGTTCGTTTGTATCTCCTCATATGCGTATCACCAGTATCTGTATCTGTATAGCCGGTATAACCGCCTTTCGGCGTAACACACTAGCTTCGCAGGCACGTGGCGCGGCGGCAGCTGACTACATTACACCGATCGACTTGTTACACCTAATCCTTGAACTTCTAACACTAGACATTGTTTAAAGCTATCTAATGACAATGCCCCTACTGTACTTGGTGACAGCGAGTTCCACTCTGCGATAGTTCTAGCTAGGAAAGAATGAATTCTTGAACACCTCAATCCTTGGTTGATATTAAACTCTGGTACTTGAAGGCATGGCTATTTCTTGTTCTCTTCTGGGCTAGTATTAGGTACTTAGAATCAAAACAGAATGGCTATGATGTCCTATAAGATAACGTCATTATTCATATCATTCAAATAACCCATAGAGTACGTAATTAATTAAGCGATTAATCTGTGGGGCAACATTTAGAGTGAGTAGAAAAACTCCAAAAAGCATTCAGTCTAGTTCTCAGAATGAATACACACACGTACAATACTATCAATGCAGTTAGTAAATATGAAGTTTTCAAGCTGTTCCCTTATACTAGTAATTAATTGGTTAGAATTGGATCATTAACTCTTCTGGTCATTATTGGGATAGAAAACTTGAAAGGTAACATTTACAAAGCAAATGCATAATATTGACCTTCACCTGGTCTAGCCAACAAACTACTGCATTGGTTCTGTATCTGTATCTGTATAGCCGGTATAACCAACCTTCGGCGTAACACACCAGCATATCCTTACCGGCAAAGTCAAATACATTCAAATATATGGTGACCAGCCCCACCAGTTACCATGGAGACAGACGACTGGTCCAGGTCATTGACTTATTTTCTGCGAAGTTAAACATAATTCTAAACACATTTCTTTGAATTCTTTACAAATATGAATCTTAGAATTCGTGAAAACACATCTCAATTTCCCCCTCGTATGTACATGTACATGTATGCGTGAAACAAATTCATATGTTTTTGTCATAATACTTGTACCGTTACAAATCGGATGTAGGTACGAGTACTAGTGTTCTACCTCGAAATGGGTCTAATACCATTGCATGGCTAGTCTAGTGTCATATGAGGGTCTGCAAGTCTGTTTTCTGAGCTGTTCGTAGTCGGTCATCTCTGCATACTGTGATTGTTCATTCATTTATTCATTCGTCCATTCGTTCGTTTAATATTCGTTCGTTCATTCATTCATATCATTTCAAACTTGTCGGTAAATCACTCGTGAAGCGTAATTGGTCGCTTTAATTCTACGAAGCACACTGTTACCCCCCCCCCCATGTTTTGCATACCCTCCCAGTTGCCTAGACTTGCGTGACCTTGCGTGACCTTTAATTCAGACATCTACAAAGTTTCGCAAAGACTCAACAAATCAAAAGGCTTTTCCCGTATATGTTATTGCATACAGCAATTTGACAATGGCTTCTTTGTAGAGAAAAGGGACAGTAGAACATTTTATTAATTGATTAGCTCTGTTTCACTGTACTGTAGATGACATTTCTCTGTTTTAAAACAGTTTCTGCTCGGAAAAAGTGAATTATTAATATGTCAACAGCGTCTTATGTTTGACATTCAATATTTTTGTTTGTTTTTGAATCCAAGTGTATTTATTCTCTCTTATTGTTGGTCAACGTAAAAAAAATGTCAGTTTTGAAGGTTTCGTGTTGAAGTAGACGTTTTGTGATATCTGACTATATACAGATTATATCATGAAAAAGCGGGCGCACTATTAAAACGTTTTCGCTATACTAGTAACTAGTAACTGTAGGTAAGGCCACAGCAAGTAATTTTTATGGATGACATCATCGCGCGCATTGATTTTCGCCTGATTTTGTAAAAAAAAAAAAAAAAACAAGAAATTTTAAGCCTTCTAAGTAGTCAACATACCGAAAATGGGCATAGATGTCTGTTGCCATGCCGGAAGGTGGATGGCAGATAACTATAAAGAGAGGAGACAAGAAAAGGCTCTGATTTAATGTTGTGTTTCTTATTTTGATGCAGTGATATGTGACGCTGGCTGTGTATATGTGATGTTCCCACTGAATCAAAACCATTTATACCATGATTGAGTCAAAATTTTGAAATGTAGAAGTCTTGTTTTTTTCAGCCCGTCTTGTTTTTTTTTCGCCCGCTCGCATTAGATTTGGAGTCTTAGGAGGATCTCATACATAAAATTTACTTGCTGTGGCCTAACTCAAACCAAGCGTACAACACTGGACAGGACCCTGTATCTGCTTGGAGATTACGAGTACTCTTTATGAAGGGAAAAGTAGATACAATAAATACATTTACTCTGTTTTATAAACAGCGCTTTTGGTACTAAAACCGCCAGAAACGAATCGGAGACCGTGTACCAGCGGGCTGTATGTGTGTACACACACGGACATGTACTTAGGGAAGGTTTGGGCCGATTTGCGCCCGTCAGTTTGGTCTGTGATGAAGCGTGCACTGTGAACTGAGACTGTGTCTGTGTCAGCGATGAAAAAAACACGCGGTCGGAGTTGAACATTTCGTCTGAGAGACATCCACGTCCCTAGGGCCACACCAATTTAATTTGTTGGTTCTCGGATTTTTCAGAAAAACTATGAAGCGACAGGGCGAAAATATAAATAAAAAACAGGTACATGTATAGGCATCCTATTATAGTCCCAAAATCAAATGATACGAAAGGAGCCATGAAGTCAACACACAAAAGGCTGGATTACCCTTCAAAAACTTGTCACTGCTGAAAGAATCCGCTAGTAACTAAATGAATTTTGTAAATTTATTAATTAAACCACTGCATTGATAGATGGAAAAACTGTAACAACTAGGGAGAAAAGGACTTTCCTCAACTGTTGGGGGCAAAATATGAGCATATTTCAGTTGATGCAGAACCAGAATATTTTTTTTTCCAAATCAGAAAAAAATTAAGAGGCGAATCCGAGAACCAACAAATTAATTGGTGTGGCCTAAGGTTGGCTACACATCGAGTTCACAGTCTGCCAGGAGCGCAGATTTTAAAGGCATCCAAAGCAATATTTCAGGGCAGCAAACCTGGATTTACCACGTGGATTTACAAAGACAATATCTGGTCCTTCTTTTGTTTTAGTAAGTCGTATCAACCATTGATTTTTCCATAGCATACTGACAGGAATATGGTTGCTTGTTTTGTACATGTAGGCTGGTTCTAACTAGTTATTGATGGTACCAAAAACTAAGGGGGATTCTCGCGAAGTTTGCTCTTGGATTGTTTCAAACGCTTCAAGTTTCAAATGATGATTTCCTCATCAGGAATATTTTGTTTTATTTTGTTTTGTTTTGTTTTGTTTTGTTTTGTTTTGTTTTGTTTTGTTTTGTTTTGTTTTGTTTTGTTTTGTTTTGTTTTGTTTTGTTTTGCTGCCCTGAAATTGCATTTGATGCCTTTTACAAGTCAGACAAGAACGCGCGGGTCGCGCCTAGCTGTTGCCGCCTCGTTTCAGTAGAAAATCCGACACTTCAAAAGTGGAGCGCGGATAATTGAAATGAGTGGAAGGGTCGGTTCCGTAGGGGGCCCGCCCGGCTTTTCTCAACTTTCATCAACTCTGCTCGGTGATATGTGGATACTATGGATATCAAGTATCCAAGCTACCGTCCAGACATACTTCTGTGAAGAGGCGTGTCCAGAAAAAAAGCAGAAGATTGGGTCCGGGTCAGATTCGTCGTACGATTGTCGTGCGATCGCAGAAATGAGGGTTGTCTTGAGATAGTCGTACATAGGTCGTACAATATCCGGCTAAGATAAAATTGCATTGCATTGCACAACTGTGTGTCGCCAAAGAGCTACAGAAATGGATATGGGCACCACCCGTATGCTCTGCAATAGACTGGAACGGGACCTTTTTTTATATAAAGTTGTTACAGAAAAGGCTTGTCGGCGGTTGGTTCTACCACAGCCTTGTTATTGTTGTCGTCTAATATATCGCTAGACGTGGTCACTTGGAAGCCTGCTAGAAAAGTTCTAGTACATCAAAACATCGCACTGCGGGCTAGCTATAGGGCGAATGTAGCCGAGTCGGCCGGTCAGGGGCGAGAGGGGTTTATTAGGGCCTTTTTGGCGGCTTTGGCAGGATTTTCAGACATCCGCGCGGGAACCAGCTGCTAAACCGTTCGGTGGTATCGGTATCGCTAAGGAGCGTGTCCCGCAAACAAACCCGAGATAAATCTGTACTCAGTAAACCAAGTGTTGAAGTTCCAGCCAGCACAGACCCACTCTCTGTGACATCCAATCCGGGAACGTGTACCATGTGTACGGGGCGGCTCAGGGGGACGAGAGTCGCGCGCTACCGGAACAGATATCGACCAATGGCAGGAGGCGTAACGAACTGACGGTGACATACCTTCTGTGCGCCACATGGACGACTTGCGGGTTGGACACAGGAGGATCTTCAGTCTTGTTGACTTCTTCTCCTTGGGAAAGGTCCAGGGGGTACACACTCCAGGTTACCAACACCCGCTTTCTTCACAACTATACAGGAGTGAGGGTCTTCCTTCCACCGTTCCAGTCGGTTTAACTACAGGATCACCGAGTCGACTACACACCCGACATGGGAGCACCTTTACGTTAGGAAGGCTGGAGACAAGAGACAGCACGTGCGGCAAACATAAACTGGACCTGATATCGGAAAGACACTGGAGAACTGTCCTCTCTAGCCGTTTTCCCCCTCAACAGTTTTTTTTTAATAGAACGGCGCAAGGTTTTTCGATCGGTGCGTTCTTCTTTTTTATTTGCGCGGTCAAGTTTTGTTTCCAACTGCAGAGCAAATACAGGAAGACCCGGCCAGACATCCTAATGTACCTGACAGCTGTGCGGGGAAGCTAAAAGCTACAGGGACATCACGGCAGATTAGCAAGCTTACCCGCGTCAGAACGTGGTGTTCTCGCCGCTTACACTCGCGCGTGACCAGACTGGGCTCAGCGCTCTTCCCGCGTATGCACAGGAGAGGCCCGCTGAAACTCAACCTGCGATGTAACTTTGTTTTGCCT
>NW_017802936.1:485516-499121 GCF_001625305.1 Branchiostoma belcheri
GCATTTAAAACTGTAGAAACAAGCCCGAAGCTGAGTCCTTTATTTTCTGGGTGGTACCCTAAAAATCATTCCAGTAACTATTTTTCGTCAGAATGTTGAGCATTTTTTCTGCATGAATGTCGATATACATTGTGACTGTTGTTTTAACTTAGTATATAGATAAGTGGCTATAGTATTGACTTTGAAAAATCTGGTCTCCAAGCCCTAAAAACTGCACTGGATGCCTTTAAAACTGACCCGGTTTGAAAAAACAAATCAAATGTCAAGATCATCACGTCTGTCCGTCGTCTCAAGGTCAAGGTGCAGGTATCCCGTGATGCCCCATTTCCCGCCTCCCGCCGCGTAAACAAACACATCCGGGCTCTTAACGATGTTTCACAGAACAACTCAGGAACAAACTAAACATGCTGGTCAAGTCCGGGAAAACCACCTCTGACACTCGGGCGTGATGTTAAAATCACGTGTAAATACTCGTATAAATCAGATTTCAACATTGCAAAGTACAAAACTCGCCTTGAGCGGTTGAGGAAGATTCATTCAAGTCTGTCTTCATAGTGTTAAAATATTCTTATTTTCTTTTGGCAAGAAGAAATAGTTTTCCTCATTTAGAGTTGAGACTCCGATCTGGTAGAATCATTAATTGTACTGGTAGAAATCCTGATCGGAGTCCATGTCCATGTTAGGGTGGTTTCCCATTCTATAAATCCTAAATTTCAAGTCAATGCATTGATATGACGGGATCAGCCGAAAATTTATGGTGACTTTCTTCTTTGTGTTGGAACAAGTTCGAACTCTATGTATAACTATGGATTCTACCAATACAGATGAGCTTTCATTCGAATTAAAGATAACATCTTTAAAGCGAATATCTTAAAATTTACCGATTTATCCATTGGGATATCTGCCGATGTATGAATAAGGACATTGTTCCATAACCAAGTGTTTGCTTTCATGATCTTTTATTCAGCCGATCGGATGTTTCAAGCCGTCAGAAGGGCTTATTGTCCTGGGCCTTGGCGAAGGTGACAGACGGACATCGAAACGTCGGCTGAATGAAAACACTTTGTCTTGTGTGAAAGAGTCTCAATATTCGTTGACTTACCAACCTGATGAAACTTAACATTTTTTTTGTGAAGGGTGATCCTGTATTCCGTTATCTGTCCTGATGTTGTCCTTCGTCAGTTCCCCACACATGTATCACATAAACCTGTCACCGGGCGCACTGCCGTATCTACGCGGCACATTCATCATCTTCTGCGCGGCATGTCGCAGGTATGTCTCTCATGTTTCCAGAATTCTAGTCTGGGTACCATTCTCCACAGGCTGACTGTGTTATACCGAAACTTCCTACTCTGCTATTGAAGCATAGGCCTCTTCTATACACTAGATCTTTCCAGCTGCTGCTCTTTCTAATTATCGCCGTATTTTTATATATATTCCGAACGTGGCGAAACAATCACCAGACGTGGTGACGGCACACTCAAGTTTTTTCAACTCATATTATTGCTGCCACCAACACAGGGACAGTACAATACTCATTTACACCTGAGCGAAGTGAGGAAAGTCGTGTAAAGTGCCTTTAAAAAGGACACAAGATCGGTGGCATGTCAGGACTCGAACCTGGGGCCTCTGGTTTCGAGTCGAGAACGCTGCCGCTACGCCACACGACCCCACACCGCCGTAATTTGAAGACCAAAATGGGTATTTCTCAAAAGATTTACAGTACACTGGTACAATATGTGACGCCATTGGTTACTAGTATTAATTTTCAAGGTGACGGAAAAATTCATCCCCTGGCGGCAAAGAACAGAAGTGCATCAACATCAACGTTGAGCTATTAAAAAATACAAATCGATGTACATCTTAAGCTGACCCTGTGCACGAGATTGGCGCAAAAATATCGTTTGCGCAAATCTCGTTCACAGGATCAGCTTGAGATATATCGAACCGTATTCAAACGTGAAAAAAAACATGTTATGGAAGTGTGTTAATTTTCCTTTGATATTTTTTATCCTCTCTCCCCCGACATTTACCATAACTCACCTTCACACAGGTCTCTCCCCTCTCTCACACACCCCCGACCAGGACTCTAAAATGTATCATTTCTGCCAAACGTCGGAAACTTCAGAAGCAGTAACTCGAGCAGCCTGTATCAATCGTCAAGTACCGTGGCGCACATAGCTGTCCCGGCGGGCGGCCGGCTCCCACCGCGCGTAAATATTTATCTATCATTCCGCAACTAAAGATCAGCCTGCAAACTGAACAGGCGATACCATTACAACCGACGCGCTGTACAAATATGACCCCTTTTCCGATATGCTTTGAAATGACACCGTCGGCTTCTTTGTTTATTTATCATCGTTCGGGACCTCTTCTATATCTATAAGCGTAACAAACTTCGGGCAAAGGGGGGCATTTTGAAGATGCCAGTGATTATTTCTAGGTTGACATCTTCTCGTCTTGGTCAATCCACCCCATATCTCAGCAATACAGTTCATTCATTCGTTCGCTCGCTCGTTCGTTCGTATCTCCTGATATGCGTATCATCAGTATCTGTATCTGTATGGCCGGTATAACCGCCTTTCGGCGTAACACACCAGCTTCACAGGCACGCGGCGCGGCGGTAGCTGACTACATTACACCGATCGACTTGTTACGCATATAACCCTTGAACTTCTAACTCTAGACATTGTTTAAAACTATTTAATGACAATGCCCCTACTGTACTTGGTGACAGTGAGTTCCACTCTATAGTTCTAGGAAAGAATGAATTCTTGAACACCTCAATCCTTGGTTGATAACTCTGGTATTTTGAAGGCATGGCTATTTCTTGTTCCCTTCTGGGCTAGTATTAGACCATGTTGATTTGATTATAATATGGATGACATCCGCGCGCGCATGAATTTTCGGCCGTTTCAAAAAAAAAGTTTTCAACCATACTGTAAATCGTACAAAACAGTTGCAAAATGAGCAAAAATATACCATAAGTTACAAAAAAATTAATAAAAACTATACCAATGTCGTAGAATGCCAAAATCAAACGAAAAAAGACGAAATTGTAAAGAAATGAACTTGAAGACTAGATTATTCGCCAAACCATATTCTGTGCCATTTGCTCAACCCTCATGACCACGTAGATTTCATAATGAAAAGAACTTTTTTTTTTGCAAAACTTTTTTTTATTCGCACGCGCGCATCAGTTTTGGGGCTCCCGGAGGATGTCATCCATATAATCAAATCAACATGGCCTTAGGTACTTAGAATCAAAACAGAATGGCTATGATATCCTATAAGATGATGTTATTATTCTTATCATTCAAATAACCCATAGAGTACATAATTGATTAAGCGATTAATCTGTCGGGGCAACGTTTACGCCACACCGGCTTAATTTTATGGTTGACATCCTCAGAAGACCCCCAAACTAGTGCGCGCGGGCGAATAAAAAAAATTCCGGCCAAAAAAAAATACTACTAAATCATAGGAATACAAAGCTGGTACTGTGAATTTACCGCAGTGCATAGCGACGTATACGACAAGCGGGCACATGCTGGCTTTTTGGAATTTATGAATCGTATGTACTAAGTTCTTGAGTTGTGGAGCTTCAGTAGCCTGGGTGCCCGGCTCCGTATTGTCGCTAGCTACCATGGCCAAGGCCTAGAGCCAGGCCAGAGCCTCAGTGGACGTGATCTTTTTTTTTTTCTGAGAACAGGCGAAAATCAGTGCGCGCACGGCCCTGATGATGTCATCCATAAAATTAAGGCGGCGTGGCCTTATCAAAACTCCAAACAGCAGTCAGTCTAGTTCTCAGAAAGAATACAAACACGTGCAATACTAACAATGCAGTCAGTAAATATGAAGTTTTCAAGTTGCTCCCTAAGTTAGTTAGTTAGAAATAGAATTGGATCATGGACGTCACAAAAAAAACTGGTCATAATTCGGATAGAAAACTTGGAAGGTAACATTTACAAAGCAAATGCATAATGTTGACCTCCACCTGGTCTAGCCAACAAACTATTGCATTTGTCGTGACCTTGCGTGACATTGAATTCTGACATCTACAAAGTTTCGCAAAGACTCAACAAATCAAAAGACTTTTCCCGTATAAGTTATTGCATACAGCAGTTTGACAATGACTTCTTTGTATAGAAAAAGGACTATACATGTACAGCATTTTATTAATTGATGATTAGGTCTGTTTCACTGTACTGTAGATGACATTTCTCTGTTTTAAAACAAAAAGGGAATTATCAATATGTCCACAGCGTCTTATGTTCAACATTCATTTTTTTTTTAATCCAAGTGTATTTATTCTCTCTTATTGTTGATCAACGTCAAGTTTCAGTTTCAATGTGAGTTTTTAAGGTATCGTGGTGAAGTAGACGTTTCCGATTGATACCTGACTATATACAGATTATATCATGAAAAAGCGGACGCACTAAAACGTTTTCGCTATACAAGTAACTAGTAACTGTGAGTAACTCAAAGCAAGAGTAAAACACTGGGCAGGACCCTGTATCTGCTTGGAGATTACGAGTGCTCTATATGAAGGGAAAAGTAGATATACAATAAATACATTTACTCTGTTTTATAAACAGCGCTTCTGGTACTAAAACCGCCAGAAACGAATCGGAGACCGTGTACTAGCGGGCTGTATGTGTGTACACACACGGACATGTACTTAGGGAAGGTTTTGGCCGATTTGCGCCCGTCAGTTTGGTCTGTGATGAAGCGTGCACTGTGAACTGAGACTGTGTCTGTGGGACTCAGCGATGAAAAAAAACACGGTCGGACTTGAACATTTCGTCTGAGAGACATCCACGTCCCTAGGGCCACACCAATTTAATTGGTTGGTTCTCGGATTTTTCAGAAAAACTATGAAGCGACAGGGCGAAAATATAAATAAAAAACAGGTACATGTATAGGCATCCTATTATAGTCCCAAATCAAATGCTACGAAAGGAGCCAAGTCAACACACAAAAGGCTGGATTACCCTTCAAAAACTTGTCACTGCTGAAAGAATCCGCTAGTAACTAAATGAATTTTGTTAATTTATTAATTAAACCACTGCATTGATAGATGGAAAAACTGTAACAACTAGGGAGAAAAGGACTTTCCTCAACTGTTGGGGGCAAAATATGAGCATATTTGAGTTGATTCAGAACCAGAATATTTTTTTTTTTTGCAAATCAGAAAAAAAATTAAGAGGCGAATCCGAGAACCAACAAATTAAATTGGTGTGGCCTAAGATTGGCGACGAATCACAGTCTGCCAGGAGCTCAGATTTTAAAGGAATCCAATGCAATATTTCAGGGCAGCAAACCTGGATTTACCACGTGGATTTACAAAGACAATATCTGGTCCTTCTTTTGTTTTAGTAAGTCGTATCAATCATTGATTTTTCCATAGCATACTGACAGGAATATGGATGCTTGTTTTGTATCGTAGTCTGGTTCTAACTAGTTATTGGTGGTACCAAAAACTAAGAGGGCTCCTGGCGAAGTTTGCTCTCGGATTATTTCAAACGCTTCAAGTTTCAAATGATAATTTCCTCATCAGGAATATTTTGTTTTGTTTTGTTTTGTTTTGTTTTGTTTTGTTTTGTTTTGTTTTGTTTTGTTTTGTTTTGTTTTGTTTTGTTTTGTTTTGTTTTGTTTTGTTTTGTTTTGTTTTGTTGTTCGACTGAAATTGCATTCGATGCCTTTTACAAAGCAGACAAGAACGCGCGGGTCGCGCCAAACTGTTGCCGCCTCGTTTCAGCAGAAAATCCGACACTTCAAAAGTGGAGCGCGGATAATTGAAATGAGTGGAAGGGTCGGTTCCGTAGGGGGCCCGCCCGGCTTTTCTCAACTTTCATCAACTCTGCTCGGTGATATGTGGATACTATGGATATCAAGTATCCAAGCTACCGTCCAGACATACTTCTGTGAAGAGGCGTGTCCAGAAAAAAAGCAGAAGATTGGGTCCGGGTCACATTCGTCGTACGATTGTCGTGCGATCGCAGAAATGAGGGTTGTCTTGAGATAGTCGTACATAGGTCGTACAATATCCGGCTAAGATAAAATTGCATTGCATTGCACAACTGTGTGTCGCCCAAGGGCTACAGAAATGGATATGGGCACCACACGTATGCTCTGCAATAGAGTGGAACGGGACCTTTTTTTTATATAAAATTGTTACAGAAAAGGCTTGTCGGCGGTTGGTTCTACCACAGCCTTGTTATTGTTGTCGTCTATTATACTAAATATATCGCTAGACGTGGTCACTTGGAAGCCTGCTAGAAAAGTTCTAGTACATCAAAACATCGCACGGCGGGCTAGCTATAGGGCGAATGTAGCCGAGTCGGTCGGCCAGGGACGAGAGGGGTTTATTAAGGCCTTTTTGGCGGCTTTGGCAGGATTTTCAGACATCCGCGCTGGAACCAGCTGCTAAACCGTTCGGTGGTATCGGTATCGCTAAGGAGCGTGTCCCGCAAACAAACTGGAGATAAATCTGTACTCAGTAAACCAAGTGTTGAAGTTCCAGCCAGCACAGACCCACTCTCTGTGACATCCAATCCGGGAACGTGTACGGGGCGGCTCAGGGGGACGAGAGTCGCGCGCTACCGGAACAGATATCGACCAATGGCAGGAGGCGTAACGAACTGACGGTGACATACCTTCTGTGCGCCACATGGACGACTTGCGGGTTGGACACAGGAGGATCTTCAGTCTTGTTGACTTCTTCTCCTTGGGAAAGGTCCAGGGGGTACACACTCCAGGTTACCAGGACCCGCTTTCTTCACAACTATAGGAGTCTTCCTTCCACTGTTCCAGTCGGTATAACTACAGGATCAACCGATCGACTACACACCCGACACGGGAGCACCTTCACGTTAGGAAGGCTGGAGACAGAAGACAGCACGTGCGGCAAACATAAACTGGACCTGATATCGGAAAAGCACCGACCATACACCGAGAACTGTCCTCTCTAGCCGTTTTTCCTCCTCAACAGTTTTTTTTTTTAGAACGGCGCAAGGTTTTTCGATCGGTGCGTTCTCTTTTTATTTGCGCGGTCAAGTTTTGTTTCCAACTGCAGAGCAAATACAGGAAGACCCGGCCAGACATCCTAATGTACCTGACAGCTGTGCGGGGAAGCTAAAAGCTACAGGGACATCACGGCAGATTAGCAAGCTTACCCGCGTCAGAACGTGGTGTTCTCGCCGCTTACACTCGCGCGTGACCAGACTGGGCTCAGTGCTCTTCCCGCGTATGCACAGGAGAGGCCCGCTGAAACTCAACCTGCGATGTAACTTTGTTTTGCCTCTCTTGTGCGGCGGTATTTTGGCTTGAACGAAAATGGAAGGCGGGAGTGCTACGGAAGCAGAGAGGATGAGAACTGAGCAGGTAAAAAGTGGACACGAAGGAGAAAGGGACCGTGGTAAGGTCGGGACCTCGGCGGCGGCGAAGACGGAGACCCCCGCCGGCGGGAAGACACCACACGCCCCGCGGAAGCTGCTGCGGACTCCCAAGTGTGCACGGTGCCGTAACCACGGGGTGGTGTCATGTCTGAAGGGACACAAGCGGTACTGTCGCTGGCGGGACTGCCAGTGTGCCAACTGTCTGCTGGTGGTGGAAAGACAGCGAGTCATGGCGGCACAGGTGGCTCTGAGGCGGCAGCAGGCCACGGACCTGGGCCGGACCGGAGGCACAGCGGGCACGGGACAGAACAAACCCTCACCCGCCGACAACTCTCCCACCCCCCGGCGACTGTACACTCGTACACTCACCCGGGCTACCAGTCTCACTAGAGACATCCTGGAAAGAGGTGAGCTTATGTTTTTACGCCTAATTTAGCGATTTTTCATTTCACAACCTGAATAATTTGTTTGAAAAAAATATGAAAGATTTTCTAACGTATGATTTTGGCAAATGCAGTTTATACTTTTCACTGTTTTTATCGGGCCTAAAGTACTGGCTTCATACGGCCTATGGTTCATTTTGTTTCAAAAACGTTTGATTACGAGAACAACTGGCTGTCACCACATCACACAAGAATTACAGCGTGTTAGACCGTAGTTTATAATTAGGTTATCTCAGTAACTGTCCCCCGAAACGGAGCCACACAGTTGGGACAGAGAGATGTGTTTACATCTAAACGTGAACGTGCCTGATCATAAATTTGCGATGCAGAAAAATTCGCAGCTGACAAGCTAGGGTTTGTACAAAAGCACTTAAGAAAAGTCGCCGATAGTCTGGTCTTACGTCTACGAATTTTTTTCCGACATGTCTGACATTGACCAAAATTTGAATATTTTGGATTCTTTTTTGAAGTGGATTGAAAATGATCAAAATGCAAATGTTTGGCATTCTTCTGCGGAGTGGTTGGAGTGTAAGATTGAATCACAGATGGATCCATACGCCACACTTCCTCATTTGTCATCGCACCAGCTCCACTGGCCCTGGGGCACACATAGTTTTGAGTAGAATTACAACTTATATGTTGCACAACACTGCGCCCATGTTTTTGTTTTGAATTCTGTTACACCAAAAGTGGTCATTCTAACAACGGTCTAAAACACAGCCTCTTGCGAACACCCTTTAGTTCTAACACGGCTTCCTTGTTGTGAGTTTATCTTGATTGAAAGCCACTGACGAGTGATACGTGGCAAGTGGCCGTGCTTTTCGTGGGGTGAGTTTCCTAGCCGCGATATAGTATCCGCTTGTATCCAGGCTAAAAAAAATAATGGCAACCCCAGAAACGGCATGATCACAAATGGTACATAATGAAAGACCTCTATTGTACATTTTTGCTCATTGCGAACTAAGTACAGGTCATGGTAAATAGCGATGGTAGACTAAAATATATCTATAGTAAAACTACATATGAACAGGTTCTGCTTCTTCTCGCTTCTTAAAACAGTTGTAAATGTAAGAACAGATGGAGTTTATAGTACGAGGATTATATTTGTACAGAAAATACCCCTAGATTTGGGGCTAGATATATTCTGGCATTTTTTAAGAGAAGGAAAGAAAGTTTTGCGTTCGAATAGCCAGGGTCTAAAATGTTGACGTGTTGATGTGCTAGTATTTGATTTCCTCTTTTGCAACTGTGAACGAGTAGAACGTTGTCAGCTACTATATTATGATATAACGTGTACGGCAGATGTCGATAACTCGCAGACACATTCTGGCCCCATTTAACACTAAAATTGTTTTTTTTTTTTTTTGTGAAACTTGGTTTTATACGTTGAATACCTGTATGATGCACGATGTTCTTAAAAGTGTGAGTTAACAAAACACAAAACCTGAAAACAGTTTATGAGTTCCGTCGAGTGATCTGTCCAATTTTTGCTCGCTTCGCGATTTTAACAAAGTCAAAGGTAACAGGTAAAATCGCTTGGTCGCTTCTTTCATAATTTTCTTCGATCTCACCTCTGTATTTGTAACCAAACGTCTGGATACATACATGTATGTTTTGTTTGTTTTAGCACGGAGGTTGTCTGAGTGGATTGATGGTGTGAATTACCCTGATGTAAACAGATTAGTGGAGAAGTTGCAACAAAATCACCTCATTACGGCCTCTCATTGGTCGTCAACATAAACAGATTATCTTCAACCGCCAGCTACTGTTTCACGGCTCCTGAAAATAGTTCCCTTTTTTTACAAACGACATTAGAACAAACAGATTTTCTGACAATTTAAAAAAAAGTGGAAAGTTCACCAAAACTTTTTCCTAATATTTCGGCTACCCTACTCTTGTTTAAGTACAGGTAGACTAACGGATCCTAGTTTGTACCTAAGCCCATGTAGCTGTACCTGTAATCTGTATGAATTTTTCTGTGCATGTGGATATTAAATTTAAAAACAGAAAGTTTCAACTTCGATTCATACTGCTTTAGATCAGTGGATTGACTTGAAAATATGCATTTTAAATGGAGTCCACACAAACACTAAATTCTGATCTCTACTGACAAACATCCGGCAAAAATATTATAATTCTGTCAGAATGCGATTTCTACACTTACAGATAATCATGCAGTTATTTGTTCAAGTTGCAACAACAATACACGGAGGAACATTAGGCAGCAAATGTAACTTATTTATGTATGTATGTATGTGTTTAGATCTAAACTTGCACAAACAATTGTACTGAAACACTAGTTTATCACTTTCCGTGTGTAAATTCATGTTTGAAAGCTACGTTTTGAAAAGTGTCGGTCGATCGAATTTGTTGAAGTAAGATATTTTGTTTCTGCATGTGCAGGTCTCCGAGTTGGCCGACACGACCCGGACCCCAGCAGTTATTTTCTCCTGTCGCCAGAAGTGAGTGAGAGAATGAGAAAACGGCGAGCTTTCTGCGACAAGGAGCTGGAGGCGGCGATGCTGGAGCGGGAGCGGGAGCAGGAGGCCCGGCGAGCCCAGCACCTCTTCGCCGCCAACGGGTTCTGCCTGCCGGTGGGGGTGACCGTACCGAGCGGGCTGACCTTACCGGGGGGAAGCTGCACCTCCCCGCGAGAGTTCCTGGTGCGCGCCTTCCCTCACGTCAACCCGAGTTTCCTCGAGCTCATCCTGCAGGGCTGCGGCGGGGACTTAGACCGGGCGTTGGAGAAAGTGGCGGCGGGGGTAAGCCCTCTCTTCACCGGCCAGCCGTTCAACGGCGTTCCGGTGTACCCCGGTCTTCCTCTACTCCACGGTAGCAGCAACCACCTTGGACATTCCATCGGAGACGCGGCTAAACTTCGCCCCGCAGTCTACCAAAACCTCGCCAGAAACTTCTGCACGGCTCCCGGCCACTGGAAACGGCTCAACGGACAGACATCCCACGGAAAGGCGACTCGACTGGGCCACAGAATGTTACGCGGTTTGGAAGACTTGACCGCAGAGAAATCGGCTTTCTCTCCACCAAATAAAAATGCTGGAAAGTCGTCCAAAACTCCCGACTGCGACACGATCAAGCAAGAGCCGTCGTACCCCGAACAAGACCACTCGCCTTCAAGTCCGGAAACGGTCGTCAAACGGCCACGACTTGTCCGCAGACGGTCGGACGACGTCTCCTCTCCCGAGTCTCTCTCACCTCGCGAAGTCATCCTCCACGAGGCCAACTTCGACACTGTTCGGAACGGGGAAACTCACCACCGAACCGGGCTGGCGTTTCGGTTCGACATTGTCGAGGAAAACGACCGACCGTGCGACGAAGATGACCCGACGCCGGTAGGACAGGACGACAACCAGATAGCGACAAATCCAGACCAAGACAGCCATACAACCCCGTCAGAACAATACTCCCAACTGTTTCAGGACCAAATCAGAACCTACCAGGGACTTCCAAAGACAAACACTGTCGCCAAACCGTCGTCACTCGCGCTGGGAGAAGACGAGACAGCGCCACGACCGCGAACCGACCAAATCGCAAGTAGGTCTCTACCTCGCCCGCTGTTACCTTTCTCAGTCGAAGCTATCATGGCAAGAGATCTCTAAACGTGCCTGATAGAAAGTTAGGACATTTTCCTGTTCTTAAAAACGTAACTCGTGTCTTTTTTATGATACTGTGCACCACAACTGCATTATGAATCAAACTTCAATTCCTGAATATTTTTTACCTCTAAGAATACTGTTGCTATTACTGTTTTATACTTGTATTTTGTGCTGTTGTTACATGCTTTATGTTTTCAAACGTACGACAGATAACCTAAACTGTCTAACTCTGGTGACTTTCCTTTCGTTTGAGAAGTTGAAAAGAAGGTATATTTTCTTTGTTTATTTGATTCTTCTGTTCCTTCGATCACAACATCAAGTTATTTACTGTAATGTACACCATGACCTTTTGTTTTAAATTTTTTCTACGAAGAGGCTATCACATTGTATTACTTTATTCAGAGAAATGATTGATTTTAAAAGTTATGTGTACTCGTTTCATACACCGACCTGCAATGTTATGCCTTAACCGTTGGGGGCGCTCGTGAACAATCTTTGAAATTGTTCCGTTTCACTACGAATCGTGGCACGATGCAAGTAGTTAATTGCGCTGTATATAGTCTAGCTTATAGCCTAGTACGATTGTGATAATGTCCAGCAACTACCAACTATAGCCTCTCTGTGGTATACCAGCGGTTCGATGTTCGATGCTATACCACAAAAGAAATTTAATGTTACCTCTGACAATGTTCATTTTGAACATGCCATTCAATGTCTAATACAAGTCTAATACAAGTACATGTACTTCAACCGACGTTGCTTGGATTTATTTGTCATTGATAATTTTTCAACAGTCAGTTATAGTAGGACTGTTCATAATATATGAACCGTTATTGGACATTTTGCCACACTGGGCTAAGTACAGGTCGCAACAAAATATGATAAACAGATATAGCTAACAGATACAAAATGAAACTACTCGTATCGTGAAATAAATTAAACTTCTCGCTTTCAGTTAGAGCAGAGATAAAAGAACAAATATGTTTTTCTATGGAAGGTTTGCCTAGCTGCATTAGGAATATGCATTGTGTCGTGTGGCGTAGCGGCAGCGTTCTCGACTCGGAACCAGTGGCCCCGGGTTCGAGTCCTGACATTCCACCGATCTTGTGCCCTTGGGAAAGGCACTTTACACGACTTTCCTCACTTCGCTCAGGTGTAAATGAGTATTATATTGTCCCTGTGTTGGTGGCGGCATTAATATAAGTTGAAAAAAACTTGAGTGTGCCGTCACCACGTCTTGTGATTGCATGTTTCGGAATATATAAAATAATTGGAAAATACTTTAATATATGCAATACAAAATATTTCACACGAAAATGTTTAGTGATAATAAAGGACATCTGCGGTATTTTTGCGAATCAAAATTCTCTGTGGTATGTTTTCAGGAAATTAAGTCTATGTGGTTTCCCTTGTAAAAATAAGCACCAATGATATTCAACGTGTGGATTTTGTAACGAAAAAAAGAAAATAATATTGAATGTTTTATTGCAAATTCGTGCCCGAGGGCTAATTGCAGGAGCAGAAGAAACATTTGATATAAAAACAGACAATTTGTACACATAGAACTACTGATAACTACTAAGAAACTACTGGTAAAACTATTGGGTTTGACTTCTTTTTTGAAGACAGAGTAAGACAAAGGATCCCACTTTTTCTGTAATTTGTGGGCTTTTGGATGAGTAGTTTTCTTTTCATTTGTATAGTCTGGGTAGAATTTGGAGGCTACGTCAAATCATGAAGGATATTAGAACACTTCTAGCTCCAGGAAATACTATATAACCGCAAACACGTGTTGTTTCATGTTAATTTCACTCAGAAGTTCCAGAACTTCGTTTTCACACATGATTCCATAAGGCAACAGCGACTTAATTTTATGGATGACATCCACGCACGCATTGATTTTCGCCTGTTCTAAAAAAAAAAAAAAACTAGAAAGGCCAATATTTGCTTTGGAGCAAATACAGCGATGGGTTCACCACATTTTACCACATGGCAGGGAAAGAATGAGAAACACAAGGGAAAACAATGATTTACATTGATATAACTATAATATGAAGTAACATACAACTAAAACAACAGTTGGATAGCTATTCCCTACTTTATTGGTTAGGATTTTTAATTGCATAATGCAAAACTGTTGATTTCTAA
>NW_017802936.1:499141-508709 GCF_001625305.1 Branchiostoma belcheri
ACAAGGAAACAATTGAATATGTCCTAATTATGGCTTACTTTTGGGGACAAGTACAGAGCAACTACGCAAGAACCCACCTTCTGTAGGCCTTCATTTCATACACAATAGATAAAGTTACTTCTGCTAGAAAATTGAATTCAAATAACATCCTACCTTGGCGTTTATAGGGCTTTAAGCGCAGACCGGTATGTGCTTAAATATGGCCTACTTTTAGGGGCAAGTGCACAATAATGACACAAGACCAAAACCTCCATAAGTTCATTTCATACAAAATCCATATATGTACTTCCCTTAAAAGATTGAATTGAAACTAGAAAGGCCAATATTTGCTTTGGAGCAAATACAGCGATGGGTTCACCACATTTTACGACATGGCAGGGAAAGAATGAGAAACACAAGGGAAAACAATGATTTACATTGATATAACTATAATATGAAGTAACATACAACTAAAACAACAGTTGGATAGCTATTCCCTACTTTATTGGTTAGGATTTTTAATTGCATAATGCAAACTGTTGATTTTCAAAATAAATAAAAAAACGTTCATGCCCCGCATTCCAATGCTGGAGCAGAAAAGCTTGAAATACCTACCAAAACACTTGAGTAAAGACATACTGTCAGTATGGAAATGCTCTGTGCAGGTGTTAATCAAGTTAAATCCCAACAGCCAATCAGCAAGAAATGCTCTGTGCAGGTGGAAATGCTCTGTGCAGGTGTTAATCAAGTTAAATCCCAACAGCCAATCAGCAAGAAGTATAGAGGAAAGCTGCATGCCTATTGGTTGATGCCCTGCATTCCATTGTGATGACTCATGCCCAAACGTGGTAAACACGGCACACTAACACAGTAATACATTTGCTATAACACAGCCAAAAAACTCAAATAAAACCATTCTAAAAGCCTGTATCACAAAAATTTAAAAAACGCCTAGGGGTATTTGCCCACTGTACCTCCATACCAAATTTCAGGACCTTAGGCCCTAAAATGAAGAAGCTGAATCCATTTAAAAAATGGCAGGAGAAGAAGGAGGAGGAGGAGAAGAAGAAACACCAGAAAAAGCAATATGGGTTCACCACACACCACTTCGTGGTGTGGTTAACCCATAAATATCATGTCCTCCGAGGCTCTGGCCTGGATCTAGGCCTGGGTAGTCTATGGTAGTTACGGCAATACGGAGCCGGTGGTAACTCTGGAGGATGGCACCCAGGCTACCGAAGCTCACCAACTCAAGAACCCAGTACATACGTACAGTGCCGACTCATAAATTCTGCAAAAAGCCAGTATTTGCCGGCTTGTCGTATACCGTCGCTATGTACTACCGCAAATTCACAATACCAGCTTTGTATTCCTGTGGTTTAGTAGCATTTTTATTTTTGGCCGGATTTTTTTTTATTCGCCCGCGCGCACAAGTTTGGGGGGTCTTCAGAGGATGTCATCCATAAAATCATGTCACTGTGGCCTAATTGAGTGAAATCAACGTGACTTTTCCCGTGGTTGAGTGTACCGCTTATAGACATAGCTCTGAGCCATGACTGGTATTCCGTATATCTGTTATACGGGCATACCAAACATACACATGTATGAAGACATCGTCCGGTGCGTGACCTCCATGTCTTCATAAGGTTCACAGATGCGTACATTTGGAGACACAGGAACTAGACATGAATGTCTCTAATTAAATGAATGATTATGGGTAAAAGGTAGATTAGCCAGCAAATAACTGTAGGAACTGTTGACAGACTCTCCGTCTAAAAAACAAGCTTTTAACAGAGCCTAGTTCCACTTTTTATTTTCTTTTTCTCTTCTTAAAATGTTGCATTTTTCACAGGTCAAGAAAGGGTTCACATTTCCAGAAAGCAGTGGTAAAATGGTATTGTACTCAATATAGTTGCTGCATCTGTGTCCATAATATCACCAGGGTCCATAATATCGCCACCTTGAGAAATAGTGTGCTTTAAGATATTTTTACTGCAACATACCCTAGGTATGTACATTTGAGGTGTGCAGGAGTGCTTACCAAAAGTATGTTTCAGTAAAAATATCTTTAAGCACACTCTTTCTCAAGGTGGCGATATTATGGACCCTGGTGATATTATGGACACAGAATACCTCATTCGGTTTTTACTCTTTAGAATTGAGCTTTGTTTAAAGGCATCAGGACAACAATACAGAACCATATTCTGGATGCGGAAATGTGTCTGATATTGACATTTACGTACATACTTGAAGCGTTTGAAACAGTCCTTATACGCTATTTGAAGCGTGTCTTCATTTTTTCTTTGTACAAGCAATAAAAAGCAATAAACAGCCTGGCGGTCAGAAACAAGCAACAGTTTCCCCACGTCAGAGACATCGCATTTTTGCTGACTGATATTTATTAGTATGAGATATAAAGGTAGAAATAACCAGAGAATTGACATTGAAAATACAGTTTTATTGCCCTCAAATTGCCTTGTGTGTTAAAGAAAGTTTATTGCAAATACTTGCCCGAGGGCTAATTGCAGTTACAGACAACATAGAAAGAAAATACAGTGGTATGTGAGACTATATCTACGTCTAGCATTATACTATATTCTGCAACATACATGGTACTAGTTTTACTGGGTTTGACGTCTTCTTTTTAGGCAATGGAAGACGAATTTACCCACTTCTTCCATAATATGTGGGTTCTTAGATTTTAGTAGTAAAATTGTTTTTTGTGGTAGGGAATGGTGGGGAAGTAAGGGAGCATTTTGGACACGGTGGTAAATAATTGCTTTCTGGTGTCATAAAATGGACAATTAGAGATGAAATGAATTTCGTTAATTTAAGGCTTGGCATGGACCTACAACTACATGTTGTCGCAGACAAAAAGACCTCGGACTACCCTCGTATGCAAAACCCGCAGTTAGGTTTGTTACAAACAACCTCGCTATGTTTATTTACCTTTGTGTAATGACCCTCCCTTATCTAACTACAACCGTCTATCTGAAGGCAGGTCTAGACCAGAGATCTCTGTGAGTGGGGAAATTCAATTATCCTGATCACCAGACGATTGGTCAACAAGATAACCAACCGCAAGGACGACAGGGTATCCTCTGTACAACTTCGGACGCGTTCGTCCTCATTCGGAATATGTATCTAAATGTTAAAGGCATCCAGTGCAGTTTTTAGGGCTTGGAAAACCAATTTTTCAAAGTCAATATTGTAGTTGTTTATCTACATAGTGAGTTGAAACCACACTATCCCAATGTATATTGACGCTCTTGGAGCAAAAATCCACAAAAATTCTGACGGAAAATGGTTACTGGAAGGGCCCTTGGCTGATTTTGCGGTACCTCCCAGAAAATAAAGGACTCATCTCGGGGCTTGCTTCTGCAGTTGTATAAAAAGTGTAAAATACTGACTCATATGTGCTAATGTAAAGCAGTACGTGTGAATATGACACTGACAAAGATTGCCTTACTCAGAATATTTCCATTTTTACTGCCATGAAATCGCATTGGATGCCGTTAGGTAAAAATGGCCCACAAATGTCTGGAAAGTTACTCAGGAGTCAGACGATCTTGTGGGAATCAGCTGTTCTGGGGAGGTGGGTTGTTTTGCAGCGGTCTGGTTCTAATTTGTGCCCGGCATCAGTTACAACTTACAAGTACCCACGATAACGTACGAGAGATCAGGACTACTACATGATAAGATGCGATGAAAGTAAAGTCTTGTAAATGAATGAATGAATGACTATATTTCAGGTTATCCCCATAGTACAAACATAAAACCACAGAAACACTAAACATACAACAATTTATACACATTTTTAAAATGCGTATTTCTGAACTGACAGTCAGACCTCAATAGACAGCATACTAGTATTATACTATTGTTGGTGGCGTAAAGTCTATTAATGAAGAAATAACACAATTTCCTGCGTCTAGCATCGAAAGTCTCGGTCGACAGGTAAAAACGGACCACACTTCTATAATCGTCCATGACATGCAGTTTTTAGGGCTTGGAAACCCGTCTTTCAAAGCCAATATTCTAGTCATTTATCTACATACTGAGTTGAAACCACAATGTCCCTATGTATATTGACCCTCATGGAGCAAAAATGTCCACAATTCTGACGGAAAATGGTTACTGGAAGGGCCCTTAGTTGATTTGTAGGGTACCACCCAGAAAATAAAGGACTCATCTTGGGGCTTGTGGCTGCAGTTTTAAAAGCCCAAAGTATGAAATCGTATTAATATCACAAAGATTGCCTTATTTAGAAAATTTGCAGTTTTGCTGCCCTGGAATCACATTGGATGCCTTTTAACAACGTATCGAAAGATTGCCTCAAAGGTTTTAGGGTCCATCATGGTTACGTATACATGCAAAGATATCAGTATCAGTATCTGTATCAGTATAGCCCGTATAGCCGCCCTTCGGCGTAACACACCAGCTTACTGTAACACACCAGCTTACTGTATATCATATATTGTCAACACCACAGTTATTGATACATCTTATGATATATATTTCTTCCAGTGTCAGATGTAAAAAATGTGTTGGCAGGAGGTTAGGCCGCGGACATACCGGGAACGGTAGCCTGTCGTTACCTACTGATGAGGGCGCTATTAAACTGACATGTCCCCGGATCTGTAACATTCCGATGGAGAGATTTACTGTCGGCCACAGACACATGGCGAGCTTCCCTCAATTATATAGAACGTGCGAATTCTGTAATCATTTATATGTTGAAAACGAGATACACTTTCTTCTTTACTGTACATTAGGCCACACCGCCTTAATTTTATGGATGACATCCTCTGAAGTCCCCCAAACTAGTGCGCGCGGGCGAATAAAAGAAAAATCCGGCCAAAAATAAAAATGCTACTAAATCACAGGAATACAAAGCTGGTGTTGTGAATTTACTGCAGTACATACCAACATATACAACAAGCCGGCACATGCTGGCTTTTGCCGAAGTTATAAGTCGGCAGTCTCGGCACTGTTCGTATGTACTGAGTTCTTGAGTCGTGGAGCTTAGGTAGCCTGGGTGCCCGGCATTGTTGCTAACTACCATGGACTACCCAGACCAGAGCATCGGTGGACATGATCTTTTTTATAAACATTTCACAAAGACACTTTTAGAACAATAAATGCTAAATTCTGTACCTACACGGAGCCTACAGCTATACATACTAAAATTTCCTCTTCACATTCGAAAAATCCCTTCTATACATTCTAAAAATCTCCCCCCATACATTCTAAAAATCACCGCCATACACTCTAAATTTGAGCTCCGTACATTCTAAAAATCACCTCTATGCACCTCTGTTAACTTTTAAGTTCTCGTTTGAGAAATTCTTGTAATGATTTTAAGGAAAACTGTGCAACATTTAAGGAAACTGTGCAATATTATGTGTCTGTGAATTGTATCACAATGTTATGTGTTTACTGTTTCCCTGCATGTACGGTCATAATTCATGTACACTTTGCACGGCGGACATTCAACATTCGACATTAAACACATGGAGAGAATTTGTGGTCCGTTGTCTGTATGTTGAAAAAGCTGCCTGCTAAAAGTCAAACTAGGCGTGTCATTTCAACACGTTATCTATAGTAAACTTGGTCAAGCGAAGATCCCGCCAATACGGGGACGCCTAAGCTTAATAGTGTGGCTTTCTGTTGTTCTGTTGTGACAAACTTATCAGATAAGACCCTAATTATGTATAATATGTAAGGTGTGTTAAGGTGTTACGCTTAGCTATTGTAGTGCGCAAAGGAGTGCCGTTTCTATAGGTTATTTGTTTGGTCATGTGGAACAGGCCACAACGACTTGATTTTATGGATGCCATCCTCTGACGACCACCAAACTAGTGTGCGCGGGTGAATAAAAAAATACCGGCCAAAAATAAAAATGCTGCTAAACCACAGGAATACAAAGCTGGTATTGTGAATTTGCGGCAGTACATAGCGCCGTATACAACAAGCCGTGGACTGACTACCCAGGCCTAGAGCCTCCGAGGACGTGATCTTTTTTTCTTTTTTTGTGAGAACAGGAGAAAATCAATGCGCGCGCGGATGTCATCCATAAAATTAATTTGGTGTGGCCTTATATAAAGATGAACGCTAAGAACTACTCGATATTTTACATTTAGACAAGATATGCAAGAAAATGTCAAAGCAGGACATGTTTAAACACTTGATGTCATGCAAGAACGAATGTATAGCAGACAAACTATGTAATTATGTTTCCAAATGTTTCAAAAAGAGAGAAGAAAGGGCAACTAACAGTAGATGATAGGTAGTATATAGTATTGTTATAATGTATAAATTCCTAGCAATTAGCATTAGAATATAGCGTCCCAGTATGAAATACTCATATTTTACATACTGCATGACATTGTCCTCTTGTGCTTTAGCCCATCTGGGCAAGAACATGCAAAAAAGATTCATATCATATCATATCATATATACTGAGATTCTTTATTGACACAACAAAAAGTACAGGGACTTTTGTATGGTCTTCTACAACTTAAGATCTAACAAAGTTAGATACATGTATTGATAACTTCATCCTACGTACAGAATATATGTTTGTGGCAAATTACGTACAGAATATATATCAGTGGTAACAACAAAGGTTTAACTATTCTCTAACATGTAGTCTCTAAGATTGAAACATTCTTTAATGTATTTTCCTATTTGAACACTATTGGTTATCACCCCTGAGAATGTAGTTGAATTTTTTCTATAGGATCTAACGTATTGAAATCAGTTGAACAAGTGGAAAGAAAAGTGAACAGCAATAGCCTAGGCGCTTATCATTGTATAGTGTACAATCCATTATGAAATGGTGCTGGATGAAAAGATGGCCCTACTTCAATACTATCAGTTTCCCAAACGTTAAGTAGGTATACATGTACTTCTTTGCTGATATTTTGCTTACGATTGAAATGTTTTGAACCTAAAGAAATTTCAAGTTCACGTTTAAAAATTACTTTTAAAATGACGTTTAAAATTACTGAAGACATATACTATATGTTTTAAGTCTCCCATATAGTGCTCGAGTGTAAACGTTGTCTAAAATGTTCTTTTCATGGGTTTTTCCCGGATCTAAATGTAATTTTATTTACCAGAAAAACAGAATAGAATTCCATAGCATTTGCAAGTAGGTTTTGTATGATAAAAGGTTTAGGCATAGGGTCTTCTTGTCTATGTATCGCTACAATTGTTACTCGACAATAACAAGAATCTGTTCCAATTATAGAAGTTGTTTACTGCAAATTCCTGCCCGAGGGCTAATTGCATACAGACACTGACAAGAAAAATGTGGTGATATAAAACTATTTGCTAACATGAAGTTCTACGTGTACGATATACTTATCGAACCTACTATCTCTACTTAAATCTATTAACGTTGGTATACATACAGGGTAAAAAGTAAATAGGCAATATATGAACAGGTAATAGGAACAAGGTAACTGCTATTCTAATCTTTTCTATTCTATTAAACTATTCTTGTCATGCTATTACGGGTTTGACTTCTTGTCAGGAGGCAGTGGGAGATGAATTGTCCGACTCTTTGAAAAATAAATGGGTTGGGAGACTTTAGCAATAATATAGTCTTTTCTGTATCTGTATCTGTATAGCCGGTATAACCGCCTTTCGGCGTAACACACCAGCTTTTGTTGTTGGTTGAGATATGAAAAACTTGGGGAAATATCGGAGACTTCTTTGAATAACTTTTTTCTTTCAAAATCGTAATGAGGACACTGACAGATAAAATGCATTTCATCTTCCACTGCTCCCTCTGTACAGTATTTACAGAATCTATTATATATATATGGAGACCCTTAGAAAAATATCTTAGAAAATTCTCCACCGTGTTACTACAGATATCCCGCATATGAAAGTAACCCGGCCACATGGTCTGCGTATCGTATTATACAACAAAATATGCACGGTTTTAATATCGGCAAAACAACGCCAAGAACTTGATATCATCCTGCACAGTATGATTAATAAACAGGTCGTATCATATTCATCTTTGTTATAAATCCACATGGTTGTCTGTTTTTACAGGTGTGAGAATATAACGGTATCTATAACAGCATTCAAATCTTTTTTTTTTTACATTCTGCGTTCGGTTTTGACGTATATAAACGTATTCAGCAAACGAAACGTGCACTACATACTATGGGAAGGTCCTATATCCTATATACGATATAGGTGCAACCTTCAATACATGCATGACCCTATAAACCATATGGGAGGCGTATGTTCTCAATGGCATCCTATAAAACCGCCTGCGCAGTGGTAACTTGAAATGTTTTTAGAGTAGAGTTATGTGTATTTTTCTATAAATCCATGGTGAGGTCGAATTTTACAAAATTGAAACAATCTACCGCAGTTAAAATTGACTCAGTAGTTTGTCAGAATTAGAAGATACTCAAGTCGCCATACTTTTGTTGTGGAATGAAGTTTATATATGTTTTAAAATGGCTGGATTTTGGCATTGTAGGCATTTCATCGGCAAAGGATATGGAAAAGGGAATTCAGTATGAACTGTGCGAGTTGTAGAAATGGGTTACAACTGTTCAAAAGATTGTTGTCATTTCGTAAAGTTGGACCTTACCAAAACAAAAAGATACCATACTTACAAAGTAACTTTTGATATCTTCAATGTAGACAGCAATTGTTAGATATGAATGGTACCGTGTAATATCGATATTGAGGTACGGAGACAAACCATTGACTTTCTGGGCTTAGTGTCAGTATTGTTAATACTAAAATAGACACCCAGACGACACTCTCACCGCGCTCTCTCTGCGACCTGACAACGAGCGCAGAGAGAGCACCATGAGAGCGTCGTGAGAGCGTAGAAAGAGCGCCGTGAGATCGCACAGAGAGCGCCGTGAGATCGTACAGAGAGCGCCGTGAGATCGTACAGAGAGCGCCGTGAGAGCGTACAGAGAGCGCCGTGAGATCGTACGGAGAGCGCCGTGAGATCGTACGGAGAGCGCCGTGAGATCGTACAGAGAGCGCCGTGAGATCGTACAGAGAGCGCCGTGAGATCGTACAGAGAGCGCCGTGAGAGCGTACAGAGAGCGCCGTGAGATCGTACAGAGAGCGCCGTGAGATCGTACAGAGAGCGCCGTGAGATCGTACAGAGAGCGCCGTGAGATCGTACAGAGCGCCGTGAGATCGTACAGAGAGCGCCGTGAGATCGTACAGAGAGCGCCGTGAGATCGTACAGAGAGCGCCGTGAGAGCGTACAGAGAGCGCCGTGAGATCGTACAGAGCGCCGTGAGATCGTACAGAGAGCGCCGTGAGATCGTACACAGAGCGCCGTGAGATCGTACACAGAGCGCCGTGAGATCGTACAGAGAGCGCCGTGAGATCGTACAGAGCGCCGTGAGATCGTACAGAGAGCGCCGTGAGATCGTACAGAGAGCGCCGTGAGAGCGTACAACGGTCTCAACAACGAGAAATGGTCTGGTCAGATGACATTAGACAGAAGAGGAACTATTTTGCACAACAAATGCACATGTAACAGGTGCAATGTATGTCAATCTGTACATACATATATGGGAGTTGAACT
>NW_017802936.1:508729-519763 GCF_001625305.1 Branchiostoma belcheri
TTTTCTGTATCTGTATCTGTATAGCCGGTATAACCGCCTTTCGGCGTAACACACCAGCTTTTGTTGTTGGTTGAGATATGAAAAACTTGGGGAAATATCGGCGACTTCTTTGAATAACTTTTTTCTTTTCAAAATCGTAATGAGGACACTGACAGATAAAATGCATTTCACCCCCCCCCCCACTGCTCCCTCTGTACAGTATTTACAGAATTTATTATATATATATGGAGACCCTTAGAAAAATATCTTAGAAAATTCTCCACCGTGTTACTACAGATATCCCGCATATGAAAGTAACCCGGCCACATGGTCTGCGTATCGTATTATACAACAAAATATGCACGGTTTTAATATCGGCAAAACAACACCAAGAACTTGATATCATCCTGCACAGTATGATTAATAAACATGTCGTATCATATTCATCTTTGTTATAAATTCACATGGCTGTCTGTTTTTACAGGTGTGAGAATATAACGGTATCTGTAACAGAATTCAAATCTTTTTTTTTACATTCTGCGTTCGGTTTTGACGTATATAAACGTATTCAGCAAACGAAACGTGCACTACATGCTATGGGAAGGTCCTATATCATTAATACGATATAGGTGCAACCTTCAATACATACATGACCCTATAAACCATATGGGAGGCGTATGTTCCCAATGTTATCCTATAAAACCGCCTACGCAGTGGTAACTTGAAATGTTGTCAGAGTAGAGTTATGTGTATTTTTCTATAAATCCATGGTGAGGTCGAATTTTACGAAATTGAAACAATCTACCGCAGGTAAAATTGACTCAGTAGTTTGTCAGAATTAGAAGATACTCGAGTCGCCATACTTTTGTTGTGGAATGAAGTTTATATATGTTTTAAAATGGCTGGATTTTGGCATTGTAGGCATTTCATCGGCAAAGGATATGGAAAAGGAAATTCAGTATGAACTGTGCGAGTTGTAGAAATGGGTTACAACTGTTCAAAAGATTGTTGTCATTTCGTAAAGTTGGACCTTACCAAACCAAAAGATACCATACTTACAAAGTAACTTTTGATATTTTCAATGTAGACAGCAATTGTTAGATATGAATGGTACCGTGTAATATCGATGTTGGAGAATATCAACATATTGAGGTACGGAGACAAACCATTGACTTTCTGGGCTTAGTGTCAGTATTGTTAATACTAAAATAGACACCCAGACGACACTCTCACCGCGCTCTCTCTGCGACCTGACAACGAGCGCAAGGAGAGCACCATGAGAGCGTCGTGAGAGCGTAGAAAGAGCGCCGTGAGATCGTACAGAGAGCGCCGTGAGATCGTACAGAGAGCGCCGTGAGATCGTACAGAGAGCGCCGTGAGATCGTACACAGAGCGCCGTGAGATCGTACAGAGAGCGCCGTGAGATCGTACAGAGAGCGCCGTGAGATCGTACAGAGCGCCGTGAGATCGTACAGAGAGCGCCGTGAGATCGTACAGAGCGCCGTGAGATCGTACAGAGAGCGCCGTGAGAGCGTACAACGGTCTCAACAACGAGAAATGGTCTGGTCAGATGACATTAGACAGAAGAGGAACTATTTTGCACAACAAATGCACATGTAACAGGTGCAATGTATGTCAATCTGTACATACATATATGGGAGTTGAACTGTTGCTACCTACCTACCTAGTCCCATCACCGACAATTCTAATGTTAGAGACTACTTTACTTTTACTGTGAAGAAAGTATAATTATGTTCATACTCTAATAACTCATAGGAAAGGCTCTCGAGCAGTGAAAGGAGTTTTGTAGGGTCTAACTCACGATGGGGGCTGTGTTGTCGAGCCTCGGGGCGTGTTGGCCCTGAGCTGGCCTATGATGGCCCAGGAAAAGTCTGGTGCCCAGGCTATCACTAGTACACTCGCCCCCCTCCCCCGTCATGTGGTGAAGTGATTTGTGACCTAGCGTGCCAGTCCAGGCGTTTATACCGTGATGGACTCAATTGGGTGCAAAATTTTTCCTTTATTTCCTCCAGATGGGCTTAAAACATGATGGAGAGCTTTTCGACACGCAAAGCCTTCCCAATTTAGAAATTATTATCACTTCAACATGTTAACCATGACCTCTATTATGTGATACGGTGAGTTCTAACCTTGTTGTTCCGTTGGTGTTCACTGATCGTAACATTCTACCATAGATATCACAAGGGCATTGGAAGAACTTCAGGTTGTAAAATGTAGCATTTAGCGGTCGGTGTCGGTAACTAACCTTTTAAAAGACCGGGGAAGAAGATCTCACGGTTAAGCTACAGTTAACGGAAAACAGATGAAGTATAAAGAGAAGGGCTCGCCGCCCGCTGGGAAAGTCAAGGGAACACGCCGCGCCGGAGGAGAAATTTGGACGGTATTGTAACGAACACCTCTCCCCGCGGCCCGGCGTGCCTGGCACGGTAGGATGTGTGCCCCCCTCCCGACAGCACGGTCATCAATCAACCTGCAATCCACAACTTTGGGCGTCGACTTTCCTCGAGCCAGGTGTGAAGGAATTCGAGAACGTTCTTCATTTTTTTTACTGAAAATAAAATATTGCAAAAGACAATAATGCAGTCATTGTTTCAAAGAAATAATAAATAAACTCGGCTGCACGCCGTGACAGACGGTAGCAAAACGTGACAAGTCAAGAATGAGGCTGACCCCCAGGGTGAAATATACAGTTTAATACAGTCATTCACCCAATATCATGTATGTCCATCATTAATTCTATTGCTAAAATTGGCATAATAATAGATCAAAATCAATATTTCTGTGTTGGGCGGTTCCAATGTACGATACACATACACATGCATATGTACAATGCCTTCCCCATATTGAGATTATCAGTGTGTTTTTGTCAAAGCAAAGGAACTGGTATCAATTAATCGACGTTAGATTTGAAGGTCATCAATTAAAAACCTGGTAATACACACTGGTACGTACTTGACTTATTATTGGACAACCGCCAAAGAAAAATGTACCCAATGAATATGTTATTTCTAAACTGAGAACACATCTATGATCATCTATTTGTCAGCCCGCATAGTTGTCGGTACTACACCGCATCAATCACACCGACTCGCCAAAAAATGTGACTTTTAAAAGCTTGTGTAGGAATTCGATCCTTGGCACCACCAGGTGAAAGTTGAGCGATTATTCGCTTGGCCGGGAAGTTGGCCCGTATCTCGTGTGGTAAACTTGTTACAACCGGCTTTAGTCCTGCCGCTACCTTTGCGTTTCGCTTCTCGGGTTGCCTCTCGCGAGACTCCGCGGGCGTTCGCGAGATCCCGCGGGAGTTCGGGTCGGCTCTCGCGGGATCTCACGGGATGTTGAGGACGTCTGGCCGTGCGGCTGAGAAAACAGTGGATAGTCCGAGGGGGCGTCACTCCGCTGACCCCTTCGTGTAAATATTTTCCACTTTTCTAACGTTTCACATGTCACGATGATCCGGTGGCGCTCAGAAATGATTCCGACCAAATAACGCCACCTGTCCTATTTCGAAGTTGTTTTGAAACGGTAAACTTCAGTTCAGTTCATTTGTGTCAGATTCAAAATATTAGAAACCGGAGAAAATACACGAATTACCTGTAGAAATGCGAAGAAGAAATAGACAAGGAAAAGAAAAATTAAGAAGAATTCATACAAGAAAACTAAAGAGAAACGTCAAAGAAAGACATGAAAAATAAATGGAGGCAAGGAATGAAGAAAAGACGGACGAAAAGAAAGAACGCATGCCTCATGGAACACAACGTGTCTGTGACTGATGCAGTAAATATGTGAAGAAAAAGATCTAATAAGAACGCAGTGTGTACAGTATATAAAAACATGTTCTCACCTGAAATCACGATACACTGTATATAATGGCATTATACAAAATATCATCTTCTACTTTCTCATCCAAGAGACGATATTGGAGCTTGGGGCTTGTTTCTGCAGTTTTTAAAGACCGATGTATAATATACAGACTCAAATGTGCTAATATGGAGCAGTATATGTCAATATTACAAAGATTGCCTTATTCAGAATTGTTACGTTACCTGAAAAGTAAAAAAAAATAGCTGAACATTGTCTTCATTGTTGAGCAATTCCTTGAACCAAATTGTTTGAGTAGCAAATGTTAGAAGTATCACATCATTAGTAATTCGGCATATAATTGCCTAAAAGCAACATTTTTTCCAAAAAATAAAAAAGGAATTCATTTCTGCAAGGACGAATGAATAGAAAGAAACCATTTTACTTCGAGCAAGTGCAAGGTTCGGGCAAGTAGAAATGGCGATTTTAGTGGATTTTTGAAAACTTGTCCAACCCTACTTTAATAGTAAGGAATTTTAGGATTTTACATTTTTTTATATGTAACAATAGCTATTAGTTACTAGCGTATATTTCAGTCAAATGTAGTCCATTTGAAGAGAAGAAACTTTATTCGCAAAATCATGCCCGAAGTCTAATTGCTTTTACAATCAAGTATAATACTCACTGCAATACAGTAACAGGAGACAGGTAACAACTGTCTGGAAAAACTTCTACTTCTACTACTACGCTGGCTATTATGGAGTTCGACTTCTTCTTTGAAGGCAGTGGATAATGAAAAGTCCCACATTCTGCATAATTAGTGGGGTTTGTGATCTTAGTAGAAATGCAGTTTTTTTGTGATCTTCTATTAAAATGACGAAAGAATGGAGAAATTGTTGTAACTGTCTGAAATAATCTGTTTCTTTCGGTCTCATAGTGAGGGCTCTGGCTAACAAAATGTATTTCATTTTCCACTGCATTCATTGTACAATATTTACATAATCTCTCGTGCACAGGTAGTTTTCTATAGCGGCCTATTTGAAAAAAGTTTTTCGGCGACTACCTTCCAATTTGTGGCCACCCTGATGGCATCACTTTCCTGCGGGCGGCGGTAACCAACCGTGAAATGGAATTTCTCCTTCCCAGGCCCGTGTTTATGGCTCCAATCTCCGGCTGATTTTACAAGTGTCCTCCTGTAATTTTTCATCGTGGTCCATCAATTCGTTTTTACTGCCGCGCTCGTCACCAAAGTGGCCACTGTGAAGGAACATAAGGCCACAGCAAGTAATTTTCATGGATGACATCAGCGCGCGCATTGATTTTCGCCTGAGTTTGGAAAAAAAAACAAGAAATTTTGTTGCCTTCTGACAGCGGTCAACATGCCGAAAATATACCCTGTTTAAATAAAACAGAAATAAATAAAAATGGGCAAGATGTCTGTTGCCGTGCCGGAAGGTGGATGGCAGATAACTATGAAGAGAGGAGACAAGAAAAGGCTTTGATTTAATGTTTTGTTTCTTACTTTGGTGCAGTGATATGTGATGCTGGCTGTGTGTATGTGATGTTCCTACTGAATCAAAACCATTTGTACAATGATGGAGTAAAAATTAAAAAATGTAAGAGCCTTGTTTTTTGTCGGTCCGCCTTGTTTTTATTTCGCCCGCTCGCATTAGATTTGGAATCTGCGGAGGATGTCATCCATGAAATTTACTTACTGTGGCCTAACGTTATGAAACTGCGCGGTGGTAGAAAATTGGGGAACGTTATTTTTGGATTCAATCTTTTGAGGACACTTTTTTTTATTTTACAGCTAAGAGGACATTAATTATTACAGTAGTGTTGGGACCTGAGGTAGTTAGAATTCGATGACAAATAAACTTTGCAGTCGTAAAGGATATGAGCAGGAACTATGGCGTGGTGAGGGGCTAATAGAGAAACAAAACTGAAATGTAAGCGATACACTAATTGCTGTGAAGAAAGATGTTTAACGTTTATTTTTTAAAGACGAAACATACATTTGTCTTCTACGACAGAAATATTTATCTTTGTCTTCTCTGCAAAAATGTGCATAATGATGTATAAAACAATATAGAATCTAAACAACTTGAGTTACAATAATGGTCTCAGACTCTCAGTTGATTCAACGGTATCTATACCGTGAGACTCAAACAAACAAACAAACAAACAGACAAACAGACAAGATATATATATATTCTTATCCATCTTCTCTGTTTTTGTGCACTGTGCTATAGAAATTGTACCAACGAATAATATGTAGATAGAAAATGATCCTTGCTTCAACGACATTGATACAAGATATATTCTTTTATGAACAAAATGCTATCATCTTTGTTCAGCAATAGCATTATGCTGTGAAAATCGTGAAATAGTAGAACAGATGTAAATCAAAGCAACGTAAATTTTTGAAAGGTCGGAAATATTTTTCTTGCACTCCTAACACACACCTCAGAGAGACGTTAGAAGTGCAAGAAAATTATTTCCGACCATTTCCAAAAGAAATAGTGACTTTGAAAAAATTCACCTGTATAACGCGTTTTAGGTTTTGGACGAAAACAAACCGTCCCACCATACATTATACATATAATATACGGTTGAAAGGTTCGGAATATTTTTATTTTTGGCACTTCTATCATCTCTGGCAGACGTTAGGTATGCAAGAAAATTACACATTCAGAAGTTGACGGTGGTTAGGGGGAAGGTTCTGATTCAGAACCTTTCCCCTAACCACCGTCAACTAAGCAAGGTTGGCTGAATGTTGGGAGCAGTCTGACCACATGTCGGGTCGCCTGACGATACGAATCGAATATATTCGACCCCCGAACGCCCCCCAAATTCTGCTCACCTACTCCCAAACACAAGCCAAGTCCCAGCCAACCATGGATCAACCTCCCGTCCACTGCCGACACCTGTCACAGCCGAGTTCCCGACCTTCTCCCGACTTTCTCCCAACCATCATTTAATATGTCAGATAATGCTAAACTGCACTTAATTCTTAGAGGCTCCACATTGTTACCCTCTATGTACAACTCACTCAGATTTACATTGGAGATACCAAGCGCTTCTAGCTCTGCTTGACTGTTTCTAACAGTCAATTAGATATAGAAGTCCAAATACTACGTAAGTGTTAACGGGCCTAAATTCTCCTCCTAGCTCTGATTGGCGGATGTTTTCCGTCAATCGCCAATAGTAATCTTATCTTTCAAATAGTTTTTTTAGCATTTAATTTGATTTAACATTTTAATGTCTTGGGGTGGTGGGACTACGGCTCACAGATATGTCAACTTTTATTTGTATATTTAAATGTTAATTGTACATTTTTTGTTGTGTCGCGCTGTTAATATAAGTTATAAACTTGAGTGCAGCGTCACACTGTCCTTGTTATGTTTTCATGTGTTGATGAATAAAAAAAATCAGTTCGAGACCTATATTCGGCTATGTGTGATAGCGTCTTCAGTGAACGCACCGACGCTGTTCCACCCCCAAATTGGTTTTCGACCACAACGAGTTAATTAAAGCCAATTATCGGCGGCAGTAGGGAGACATAATGAAGTACTTCACACCGTAATTGTCCTAATGGCGAAAGAGACAGTGTAGAAATGAGCTGACCACGCAGTTACAATTACACTAGCAAAGAAAATTACCTAGAGGAGAAATTTAAAAGGTTTTTCCGATAATTAGGTCTGAGTGGTGATACGGATACTGTTTATGCGTGTAGAGTAATTACCTTCAATACAACACGGGGTCCGGGGTTCGATTCTAGGGAATCGAACCCGCTGATAAGGCGGGTACCGAGGGTGTAGCCGGCTGATTTTAATAACTGTAATAAAAGCATCTTTACACCATTATCATCGTTACATATATTGAAAAATGTAAGGAGAAATTCTTTTGTCATATTGACATATTATATATGGGTTGAGAGATAAGTCATATACAAAATGTTATATTTTTCCTAAGTCTTGTTTTTCCTGTTCGTCCTCTTTTGCCCCAGAAAATATTTTGAAATATAATATTTCTGTTGCCAGATGTGTTGATTTCACTTTATTTATTAGACTGTATTAGACTGTATAGAGAGTTGTACAGCAAGACAAGACTTACTAAGCGGAAGCTATTTTAAAGGGACGGACACTCAGAAACTCTGGTACAATCAGTCTATCTAAAGCCCGGACCAAGAGACTTAGCAACTCGTTCCTTCATTGCGCTGTTCGCCTCTATAACAAGACAATTCAGCAGTAGTGTTATCATTATAATAGTATCTAGCTAAATTTTACCTGATAACGGCATATTGTGTACAGATTTAATTGTGTAATCGTTTTCGAAATGTTTTAATAGTGTGCTTGCCATGTTTCATGTGTACAATGAAGAGTGTAACAATATCGTTTTTAATGCTCTAAGTACTTATGTAATAAGGACGAAATTCGGGTATTTGTCCGCCAGAGCCTTACCGAATAGAATTTGAATTTGAATTTAAGGGTAGGAAGGGCCTGCCCTGGTAACTGGACAGTATACAATATACATGTACAGTAGGAACGGTTTCAGAAGACAATGATTTCTATATGAAACGCCGTCTGGTTTCATGTTTCGCAGCAAAATAGAAAAGCTAGTTAAAATGAACATGAGCATATTTGACTGTGATGTCCTAACTCTGGAATTTTCCGTAATCAGTTTAAAGAAAACTCAAAGTGTTACCAATTTACACAATTTCTTTATCATTGATACAAAAGTTTTGTAGTAATTTGACTGAATAATCTCCACGAAGATAAAATTTAAATTGTCACTTTCCAGTTTCGACAACAATTCTGTGTCTAGTGATTGTATAGCTACAGCAAGTACGTACCTTTAGGTCCAGATATCTGAAAAGAAAGAAAGATATCTGGCTTACATTTTTGCGACCACCATCTTTAAACTAGTTATCCCTACTGGCTACTCTTCAAGCAGAGGTTTGGGCTTTTTTTTACATGTTCCGGGGCGTTTTTGTCGGTCTCTCTCGTTTTTGTAGTGGTATTTTTTTACGCCAGCTTTGGGTTGCAAACTATTACTGGCCCGCCAATTCGATACTAGCTGTCTTGTCAAGCTCATAATACTCTATTGCAGCCCCAAAATATCTGCTTGGAGATTCTCTTCCAGTTCGTACATTGCACACATTAAAGGTATCTAGTGCAATTTCATGGCAGCAAAAATGGAAATATTCTTAATAAGGCAATTTTTGTCATATTCACACATACTGCTTCACATTAGCACATTTGATTTCATACCTTGTGCTTTTACAACTGCAGAAACATGTTCCAAGATGTGTCTTTTATTTCCTCAGAGGTACCCCCAAACATCAGCCAGGGGCCTTCCAGTAACCATTTTCCGTCAGAATTTTGGGACTTTTTTGCTCCATGAGGGTCAATATACAATGATACTGTTATTTCAACTCAGTATGTAGATAAGTGACTACTGAATATTGCCTTTGAAAAATCGGGTTTCCAAACCCTAAAAACTGCACTGGATGCTTTTAAGAGCTGATGCCTCTCACAGGACCCATGGTTATGTTCCAATCTAAATAAACAACCTGTCCACGCCGGCTCGTTAATGTACGATAATGAGACTTGTGTCTCCTGTTTTTCCCACCTTCCAGTCTCCATGGAGGGAGGGGGGCAGTAATTTTAGCCACGAATATACAATTGTGTTTACCCAAACGGCCCCGTTCGCATACATTGTTTCCGTATGTCATCGCGAATTAGTTCTTTTCTACTTCTTTTTAAAGGCATCCAGTGCAGTTTTTAGGGCTTGGAAATCCGCACTATCCCATTGTATATATTGTCCCTCATGAACAAAAACTCCAACAATTCTGACGGAAAATGGTTACTGGAAGGGCCCTGTGCTGATTTTTAGGGTACCACCCAAAAAAAAAAATAAAGGACTCATCTTGGGGCTTGTGTCTGAGCGCAGTTTTAAAAGCCCAAAGTATGAAATACTGACTCAAATGTGCTGATGTGAAGCAGTATGTGACAATATCACAAAGATTGCCCTATATTTCCAGTTTTGCTGCCCTGAAATCGCATTGGATGCCTTTGAATTAGAAATATCCCCTTTTTAAATGGCATTTTGGCGTATACTAGTATTTCTGCAAAGAAAAGGGCAAAACGAACTAGAATCGCTTTTTTTCTGTTCAACGAGCAGCGATACCGTAAGTGATGCCAAATAACGCTGGTTGCGTAACAAATGTCACATGACATCGCTGTGTGGCGTACAATGTAATCCTATAGAAACTAAATACGCAACAACGGGGTAAAAATGACATAGAAAGATTTCAGAAAAGAAAACAGCCACAAGTTGTGAAGGACATAGGACATAGTCTATCTCGTTCGCATATCTCTCATCGAGCTCAGTAGTACAGTACATGTGAGCCTCGTTTACCGTACGGAACTAGACGTGGGGTCGTGTGGCGTAGCAGCACAGTGCTCGACTCGGAACCAAGAGGTCCCGGGTTCGAGTCCTGACATGCCACCGATCGTGTGCCATTGGGAAAGGCACTTTACACGACTTTCCTCACTTCGCTCAGTATTGCATTGTCCCCTGTGTCAGTGGCGGCATTAATATATGTTGAAAAAAATCTTGAGTGTGCCGTCACCACGTTTTGTGATTACATGTTGGAATATATTTTTTAAAAATTAAAAAAAAAATTTGACAGACCTAGAGGAAAATTGGAGGTATGATTAGTAGGAAGATCGACGTAGAGGAATGTTGTCAAGAACTTGCGTCTCGGTTCGTTGATACACCACAGTACGCTACTGCCTGCAGGTTTTCAGTCACCGTCCGTTACTAGCTATTTAGAGAATTTGTTGACAGAAAAGCACCTTCACGTTACCGTTGGAGGCTGAAGAATTCCGCCTGAGGTCCGTGCGTGTCTCCCCGCCGCGCTGCGGGTCAGTAGCGGTGTGTACGTCTGGCACCGACAGTTACTTTGTAGCAGAGTGGATCATCAGGTGAAATATGCCACCGTCTTGTGATGTCTTCAAGGCATCCAGTGCAATTTCAGGGCGACTAAAAATATTCTGGATTTGTTATGGATTCACCACACCACGAAGTGGTGGTGAACCCATATTGCTTTTTCTGATGTTTCTTCTCCTCCTTCTCCTCCTTCTTCTCCTGCCATTTTTATGGGTTCACCACACCACGAAGTGGTGGTGAACCCATATTGCTTTTTCTGATGTTTCTTCTCCTTCT
>NW_017802936.1:519906-539349 GCF_001625305.1 Branchiostoma belcheri
CTCTCCTGCCATTTTTTTAAATGGATTCAGCTTCTTCATTTTAGGGCCTAAGGTCCTGAAATTTGGTATGGAGGTACAGTGGGCAAATACCCCTAGGCGTTTTTTAAATTATTGTGATACAGGCTTTTAGAATGGTTTTATTTGAGTTTCTTGGCTGTGTTATAGCAAATGTATTACTGTGTTAGTGTGCCTTGTTTAGCACGTTTGGGCATGAGTCATCACAATGGAATGCAGGGCATCAACCAATAGGCATGCAGCTTTCCTCTATACTTCTTGCTGATTGGCTGTTGGGATTTAACTTGATTAACACCTGCACAGAGCATTTCCATACTGACAGTATGTCTTTATTCAAGTGTTTTGGTAGGTATTTCAAGCTTTTCTGCTCCAGCATTGGAATGCGGGGCATGAACGTTTTTTTTTTTTTGAAAATCAACAGTTTGCATTATGCAATTAAAAATCCTAACCAATAGAGTAGGGAATAGCTATCCAACTGTTGTTTTAGTTGTATGTTACTTCATATTATAGTTATATCAATGTAAATCATTGTTTTCCCTTGTGTTTCTCATTCTTTCCCTGCCATGTGGTAAAATGTGGTGAACCCATCGCTGTATTTGCTCCAAAGCAAATATTGGCCTTTCTAGTTTGTTTATTGTTTTGTTTATTTCATCTCTCTTCATAGTTATCTGCCACCCAAGTTCCGGCATGGCAATAGACATCTTTGTCCATGTTTTCGGCAAGTTGACCACTGTCAGAGGGCAACAAAATTTCTTCTTTTTTTTTCCAAAATCAGGCGCAAATTAATGCGCGTGCTGATGTCATCCATAAAAATTACTTGCTGTGGCCTAAGGCCACACCGTCTTAATATTATAGATGACATCCTCTGAAGACCACCAAACTAGTGCGCGCGGGCGAATAAAAAAAATTCCTCCAAAAATAAAATGTTACTAAACCAAAGGGATACAAAGCTGGTATTGTGAATTTGCGGCAGTACATATTGACGTATACGATCGCGACAAGCCGGCACATGCTGGCTTTTTGCGGAATTTATGAATCGGTACTGTAGGTATGTACTAAGTTCTTGAGTTGTGGAGCTTCGGTAGCCTGGGTGCCCGGCTCCGTATTGTCGCTAACTACCATGGACTACCCAGACTTAGAGCCAGGCCAGAGCCCCGGTGGACGTGATATTTTTTTTTATCAGGCAAATATCAATGCGCGCGCGGATGTCATTCATAAAATCAAGTCGGTGTGGCCTAATATTCACAAACAAAAGGAGAAACGCAAAGCTAATATTACGTGTTGTCATTGATGCACACTTCCCACAACACCAAGAACGCTGGACATCTAATCTATTGTTTACGTGGAGTGGCAGGGAGTGGGTACTATGTTCTCATCGCACACCTGACTAAATCTCAAGTACACGTCATTAGGAACAAGGACTCATCTCTGTACGGAAAGCGACTGTCATTGTCACTAAATTTGTGAAGCTCTAAAATGACTGAGTATACGAACGTGCCAATACTGAGATTTCTGTCCCGATAGCCTTGTATGTAATGTAGTCTTGTAGAAAGTATATCTGACTTTAGGATCTAAACGCCCTCAAGTGTTGAAATCATGAAACACTTTTGGCTACACGGCACGGTTAAGTATTACATGTACGCATTGTGAACATAGTTGTACATGGTACAGACTGTTACACAGTAATATGGTGTAAAGTTCAGCATTTTATTCTTGGTTATTACAGCATCCATTTCTCACTGAAACAGCTTTGAAAAATAAAAGTTTTCGATCATTGTACAAATGGTTTTGATTCAGTGGGAACATCACATATGCGGCACAGCCACCATCATATATAGAAGAAATGAAGTACATCACTGCATCACACAAGACAAAACATAAGAGCCTTGTCTTGTCTCCTCTCTTCATATCTATCTGTCATCATGACAACAGTCATCTTTGTCCATTTTAGGCAAGTTGACCACTGTCAGAGGGCAACAAAAACTTCTTCCCAAAATCAGGCGAAAATTAATGCGCGTGATGTCATCCATAAGAATTACTTGCTGTGGCCTAATTCACAAACAAAAGGAGAAACGCACACCTTTTTACGTGTCGTCATTGGTGCACGCTTACCAAAACACCAAAACTTAAAGGCATCCAGTGTAGTTTTTAGGGTTTGGAAACCCGATTTCAAAGCCTAGTCATTTATCTACACACTGAATTGAAATCACACTATCCAAATGTATATTAAGATCTATTGACCCTCATGGAGCAATATTCCCAAATTCTGACGGAAATGGTTACTGGAAGGGCCCTTAGCTGATTTTTAGGGAAAATAAAGGACTCATCTTGGGGCTTGTTTCTGTCGTTGTAAATGCCTAAAGTATGAAATACTGACTCAAATGTGCTAATGTGAAGCAGTATGTGTCAATATCACAAAGATTGCCTTATTCAGGATATTTCTAGTTTTGCTTCCCTGAAATCGCATTGGATGCCTTAAAAGCACAGCCGAAGAACTGAACTGAACGCTGGACATCTAAACTATTGTTTACGTGGAGTGGCAGAGAGTGGGTACTATGTTCTCAGGGCACACCTGACTAAATCTCAAGTACACGTCATTAGGAACAAGGACTCATCTCTGTACGGAAAGCGACTGTCATTGTCACTAAATTTGTGAAGCTCTAAAATGACTGAGTATACGAACGTGCCAATACTGAGATTTCTGTCCCGATAGCCTTGTATGTAATTTAGTCTTGTAGAAAGTATATCTGACTTTAGGATCTAAACGCCCTCAAGTGTTGAAATCATGAAACACTTTTGGCTACACGGCACGGTTAAGTATTACATGTACGCATTGTGAACATAGTTGTACATGGTGCAGACTGTTACACCGTAATATGGTGTAAAGTTCAGCATTTTATTCTTGGTTTTCGAACCAACGCACCATTTTCACGCCACAACAACTACATACAGTAAGTTCCTTGTAATTTTCTTCGACAGAAAGAAGGGATTCTTTCTTCCTGAGCTGTGTTTTTGTTTGTGGTGGAACAGTAACGTTTGGCGGCGGCTCTCAGTCTGGTGCGCACGCCGCGCCGGGGCCGAGCCCGTACCGGTTTTATCGGATCGTCTTTCGGGAAGCTTCGGGCGGGGTCGCGTTTTGTTGGGGAAACACAGGCGGCCTCGCACCGGTGATTCCGTGAAATTTCTCTCTTTCACTGCTGTCAATATTATCTTATCTTGTCGTGTCAATCAACAGCGCACTAGTTAGTTTGGGAAGGCATTTCGTTCTGGAGGACAATTTTTCTTGATTCAAACGCCGCAAACTGAGCGGTTCTACCCTGGGTGCCAAACTAGCACCGGACCGTTAGCCGTTTTCCTTCGGCAACCAAGAGCCCTTCGCCCGCCTATCTAAATTGCCGCTAGGGGGGAGTTGAGCACGAGGGGTTTCTCCGGCCCTAGAAAGGGCCAGCCAAACTCCCCCCGGGCTAGTCTCCCCGTAGCGGTAATTTAGACCCGCGGGCGAAGGGCTCTTGGCTGCCGAAGGAAATCGCTAGCGGCCCGAAACGAGTTTGGCATCCAGGGTAAGCGGTTCAGTTCAGACCAGAACTACTCACCTCTTTTGTGTTTCAACTTCACCACAACACTATAAAAGCGTTATCCTACTTCTATATGACAAATTTCTTGATCACTGGGTAAAATACAAAACACAAAACACTGATCATTACCATGCCAGCTCATTGAACGACTGGTATCTATTTATTGCTGTCATACACGGATATTATATACACTTTTATCGTTTATCATATAATGATTCCTGTGATATTAATTGAGGGAGCGGTTGCATGAAGATTGCGCAACCAACCAATCGACGGTCCCATGATCTTCTAAAGATTTGGTGGTCTTTGAGACTACTGATATACACATCATGCGCCAGGCGTTGACGCCCAGTACTAGTGGCACGTTTATTCATCTGTAAATGTATTTATCCTATCTGCTATATCGTATGTAATTTTTAGACGATAAGATACGCTTCTATATGTATTGGTACCTACGTTATATATTGCTGAATAACTGCAAGGGTTTGCTATGAACGGTAACTTCACTTTGCACTCAAAGGTAAAACGTTGTTGTAATATTTCTATACAGAAAGATACCGATCACATGCCGTTTGTAGTACATATATACATGGTCCAGTACAATGTAAGAGCGTTGGACGACTTTTTGGTAGTGTTTGCAACTGATTTTCAACGTTACAGGAAGAACTTTATCTGGTGTCGTCTAGTCCTACCCGTGCGGGCTGGAGCAGCAGCGCCCCTACCTCTCGTCGGGAGTCCTGCAGGCTGTCGGATCTGGTCGTCATCGGGTCTTGGTGATGACGATGTTTCTCCGGAAAGTCGTCGGACAGCGAGATGGACGGGTTCGGCGGCTCCGACGTCTGCCGAAGGTGGCCGAGAGTCGACGAGAAGTCGTCTTTCCTGGGGATAGGTAGCGGCTGGCTGGAGTCGGCCACTCGCGATGATAACTTGGCCGGGGGGAGGGGGATGCCGACGTTCAGGCGGGCGGGGCTGAACACGCTGTTGTTCTGGATGTCCAGAGCGGCCCGCTGACACGACAGAGGGCGGCTGTTGTGGGCGGCCAGGGTGTCCAACAGGTTGATGTCAATACCGCCCCCTAGCGACGGCGTGCCGGTAGTGCTCAGTCGATTCGCCGCCATGAAGGGGTTGAGGAGGAAAGGGGGGAGGTTGGGGATGGGGGGTTTGGGGGCGTGATGGTGGGGGAGTTTGGAGGGGTGAGCCGGCATGAACAGGCCGCAGTGGTCGTGGGTTGGTCGGGGGACTCGGAAAGCCGACCCGTTCGAGTCTGTGTCGCTGGGCTGGGCCGATCTAAAGATAGACGGACACTGGGAGACAGAGGACGGAATAACGAGAGGGTTTTTCAACATGTCCTCATTTAACGGGTTCCCTTTGCTAGAGAGAAGGACCTCTATCGCGCTGACAAGGTCGCCGTTACAGCCTTTTAAAACCAAGTGTAAAACATCGGTCTTATGAGAGGGGAATAGTTTGGACAGGGTGTAGATCGGGGGCAGGTTGCTGTTAGCGAGCGCGCGGTCGGCGGGACTTAGGAAATGTTCAGGAGAGAAGAATCGGGGGAAATCTGTCGGCGGAAATCGGCGGGGCCCATCAGGCGGCTTTTCGGCTATTTTCGGGGAGAGGGAAGCGTCCTTCGGCGGGTCGCTCTCGATGTGCACGCCGGTGTCCGGGCACTCCGTGTCCGCCTTGCCGTCGGAGGCGCCGCCGTCCTCGCCGCTTGGACTGTCGTCTGCACCGCAAGGTCCCGGATGGTCGCCATCTTGTTGCTGGGTGGGGCTGGTGCCGTTGCCATGGAGAGATGGGGACGGGGTCTTCAGAGGCGGAGACAACACACGGGGTTCTCCGTCCCTCGCGCCTGCTGCAGAAAATGGCACAAAATAAACAAAAGTAAGAATTAACTAAAGAAGTAACATTTGCAAAGCAAATGCATAATGTTTACCTTCAGACACGGTCTGCTCTGTTAATTCTTACTCAAACACATTCACATATATGTACTACTAGTATATGGTGACAGGAGCAGAGCAGACCATGAAATTGCAACATTATGTAACCCAACACCAGTCACCATGGTGACAGACGTCAACAAATCATGTCATTGGTCAGGTCAGAGGTCACTCTTTGGAGAAGAAGAAGAAACAGAGCAAAAACAATATGTTTTCCTTTGGTTAACATAAAAAGACAAAATAAGAAATCCAAAGTGTCATACCATACTGTCTGAATTTTTTGCAATTGTTTCATTCATTATTTTAAGTTTCTCACTGAATGTCTATGTATTTTCTCCCTGGCTCCCACAAGGCAGTAGTCATGCAGAGGCAGGGAATGGAAGACAGGAAATGAGATAACCTTTCTGGAACCTTAATTCGGACCTGTGACCTAACTTCAGTGTCCCCCACCTGCCTAGAAAATAATTACGGAATCGCAAAAACAGACAAACATACACACCGAAACCTAAACGGAGGTAAAAAAAATATATTAAGTTGTGGATTAACACATCCCACTAGAAGTAGAGGTTATATCAAGGAGGTTTAAAATCAAGGTTATATCAAAATATTAACTCCCTATCTTATATTGAAAGTTCATCTGTGTTGGTAGAAGTCCTTACGGGGCGAGTAAATAAACTAATTGACAAGAAATTGACCCAATTGTCGACTGTACAACATCCAATTTTTGTCAAGGAATGAGCAATCCGCCGCTTCTGTGACATCACATTATGCAAATAGTCTGTAGGGCCCCCCGTCCACAGAAGCGGTGGACCACTCATTCATTGACAAAGACTGGAACTATAAAATTTTAATACGTTCAATTTCTTGTGTTGGAAATTACATCACTATCTACAATGATGACTCATACTGGGTCTGTCCTACTATTTCCCACCAGGTCGGTGACTGGCACCTATACAGGTGTAATGACTGTTAAATAACCACCTTTTGTAAACAACAGTCAAAACCGTGACATCCTTTGTACAAGTCTACAAGCTACGCACAGGTTTAACTGTACATTTGCAAACAGTCCATTGCGGACATACATTCGTTGTAGAGGCAAACTTGAGCATTGAAAGTATTGTAGGTGGGGTCGTGTGGCGTAGCGGCAGAGTGCTCGACCCGGAAGAGGTCCCGGGTTCGAGTCCTGACATGCCACCGATCTTGTGCCCTTGGGAAAGGCACTTTACACGACTTTCCTCACTTAACTCAAGTGAAAACGAGTATTGTCCTGTCCTGTATTTGTAATCTATGTTGGTCGCGGCATAAAATAAGTTGATATAACTTGAGTGTGCCGTCGCCACGTTTGGTCATGAAATGTTGGAATAAAAAAAAAGAGTATTGTATTTCTCACGTCTCTCGCAAGTCTAGCTGTGACCCACTTTTCCACGCAAAAATCGCACTGTAAATCCTGCCCGCTGACTGACAAGTGTTTCGTTCAACATTCCTGTAGAGAAAGCCGCTGAAAGGCGACACGTGTTTCTGTACAAATTACCCGGCCGGATGTCTGTGTGTTTCTGAAGCCATGGGTGACGTCAGCAGCCCCGATACCTTCGGACTAAGCCTTTGGAAGGCATTCCCTCCCTCCCCTCTCCGTTTACACTAACCACGCTGCACGCTTCCCTTCGGATTGGGAACATTTGCTTTGAAATACTTAGACCCTCCCGTAACATACTGGTTACGAGGGCGGACAAAGAAGCCGGTAAATAAACCGTGCATTAGCGAGGCTAAGTAGGGAGACACTGTATACCAGCACGGGTCCTGGGCAAATACTGTCCTTTGTATTAACATGGCTGCGTACCAGGTCAGAGGAGACATACCAACACCTCTGTCGACACCTGTGTTTTTTCCTCTGTACTGTCTTGCCAGGATGAACTTATTGTTTACCCCTCTAGGAGATAATGAGGGAACATGAGGGTTCGGTTGTCAGCACTTGTCAATTTCGTGTTCTGAGGTGTTCCACATCTCAACGGAAGAACTACCGGTGAGGTAAACCATCGAAAATAAATAGAATAAAATAAGATGAAACAACATTGCAGAAAACAACATGCAATACGCCATTGATACAAACGTATTACACAAGACCCCCCCTCTCATAGACACCATTGTTTTTGTTGTTTTTTTATATTCCAACATGTAATCACCAGACGTGGTGACGGCACACTCAAGTTTTTTTTCAACTTATATTAATGCCGCAAACAACACAGGGGACAATACAATACTCATTTACACCTGAGCGAAGTAAGGAAAGTCGTGTTAAGTGCCTTTCCCAAGGGCACAAGATCGGTGGCATGTCAGGACTCGAACCTCTTGGTTCCGAGTCGAGCACTCTGCCGCTACGCCACACGACCCCGTTAACCCCACGACACCATTGTTCCTGGTTACATTCGTCGTACGATCGTCGTACGATCGCGCGCGCGACATTTGTGAGCTGTCCTCGTACCGACAAAAAGGCTGTCTTATTTCCTTGTCAGCGGTTTGTTCTGTCACAACCTGCTTGAGAAGTGTGCGACATCGAACTCAGACGACGACCTTCGCAGAAGTGCCCGAGTCGTAAAATACTAGCCTCCACCAGGCCTTCCTACGGGAATACGGATCGTAGAATTTAGGAAAAAAGAGTAAAATTGGCAGCGGGGAGGTAGTTTCTTTCCTGCGCGGCCAATCAAAGCTACAAGGCGCCCAAACTCCCCTGGCAATTATTCTCCTACATATAGCCAGCGTACGTAGTTAGTCTGGTAGAGAATAGTAAAATACGGCAAAACACGACTCTGGCGGTCTGAAGGCACACGGCCAACTGCTAACATGCACAGGTACGGATCCAAACGTGTTTTCACACAGGTAGAGACAGGTGTCAAAATATGTGGCGCTGGAGTATCCACACACGCAGGTGATACATGTATACACACACACGCAGTTTGACGGTAGTATCCCCCGGTATTGTGGCGGTGTAAGGGACCGTGGCCTGTGTGGCTCTGTCTCCAGCCCACCCGACATCGCCACGCCGGTAATCCGTCAACTCTGCCCGCTGGCACATCTAAGCCGTGGCACCTGTTACGGATTCTCACAGATTTGCCCACGTGTTTTTCGACGTGGATAGATTTATTTTTTGATGCGTCTAGACAAACCCTGTATCACAAACATGATCTGTTCCCACATTTTCCTTTGTACAAAAAAGCGAGAAGAAGTTGACCAACCTGTATTAGCTCAGTAACTAGAACACTTTGTATTAGCCTAGTATGGTACCCTTGTATGTTCCTTATGTATTATGTTTTATGTCTAAGTCTAGTAGTGTATCTTTTGTCTCCAATTCTCTACATACGTCTGTAATGTGTATGTTAAGTCTTTACCTGTGCCTAGCCTGTCGTGGAATGAATGTGCAATAAAGGTCTTTCAAATTTAAAGACATCCAATGCTACTCCCCAAGCAGAGGTTTGGGTTTGGCTTATTTTTGGCGTCTTTTTAGGCTTTTTTGGGGCTTTGTTTTTTGCTTTTTTACAGCGTTGGTCGTTGGCGTAAGAAAAAGAGTCCAAAGCGCAAGAAAGAAAAAGAAAACCCAATAAAAAAGCTTAAAAACACGCCAAAAGTATACCAAAACCCAAACCTCTGCTTTGAGAGTAATCCAGAGGAAATTTGTCCGATATTGACATTTACTGCAATTTCTTAGCACATTCCCCTCATCATTTTGTACTGGAAGCGTTCGAAATAACTACAAAAATCTACGTGAGGAGTTGTTTAAATAGCCAGGAAAAAGCAACCGGTTTTCGTCAGTGACATCGCAATTTTGTCTCACAGATACTATGGCAAAGAATTGATTCAACCCTTCAAACCGCAATCCAAAAACACACAAGTCTTCACAAGAGCATTCATCGGGAACGAAATACAGAATAATCTCCTACTATGTATAAATATGGCGTCACTGCGCTTCTATTTCTCCTATTGTACTTTTATACAATACCTAGTTAAAGGCATCCAGTGCAGTATTTAGGGCTTGGAAACCATATTTTCCAAAGTCAATATTCTAGTCACTTATCTACATACTAAGTTAAAACAACACTGTCCCAATATATGTCGACATTCATGGAACAAAAATGTCCCAAATTCTGACGAAAAACGGTTACTGGAAGGACCTGGGTTGATTTTTAGGGTACCACCCAGAAAATAAAGGACTCATCTTGGGGCTTGTTTTGCAGTTTTAAATGCCTAAAGTATGAAAGACTGATTCAAATGCGCTAATGTAATGTCTCAATATCATACAGATTGCCTTATTCAGAATATTTCCAGTTTTGCCACCTTCAATTGCACTGGGTGCCTTTCACAAAAAAAAACACTATTGTACCAAAGATATATATATAATCATAGTATTTCAGTTTTAGAAATCAAAAATGTTCAACCCATGAGATAAGTTGCATCCGAAGCATATGACGTATGATACTGGAGCGTCAATCACGTTTTATGAACCACATTTTCATATCCATTGTATATCAATTATTTCACTGTGGACGGAAATGTAAATACATACTGTCACTACAAAATGATTCTTCCTTGAAACGTTTGGCTTCGAATATTTTTTTTGCTACATGTAAACCCATAATAACCCGTCTTTTTACTATTTTTATCCAGTAAATTCTACCTTTCTGTAGTCATTTCGGAGTTATTGTTTATGGTTTATTCGATTTCACCATAAACATAGAATTTTCACTAAATAGGAATTAACATTTTATTATTCCTATCTACAAAATTTGCCATAAAACCAGACTGCACTGTACGGAAAAGACAGCAACGAAGAAAAAGCAACACTCGGCGATACACTAGGAAACACCACACAGACGAACAAACCAACTAACGAAGAAACAAACGAAGAAACAAACAGTGTGATATCATACTACTCACAACTTTACTTGTATGAAACAGAATACATCGAGTATCATCTTCAATATGCAAGAAAATGCAAAAAAACGCTACCGTTACATCGGTGAAGGTTAGACATCCAGGTAATACGATACGTCAAAAAGCAGTTACTCAAGCAACTGGATATGATTTTGGAAACGTCAGACGTTTCAGCTAGTATCCACTAGCTTTCGTCAGTGACAGAGAGACCAGTCCGTTTTTTCTTCCGGGTCTGATCACATACGTCGTACGAACATCGTACGATTACAAACTTATGAGAGAATTCTTGGGATAGTCGTACATATGTCGTGTTGTTATTACTGAAAAATGATTGTTTTAGATCCTTGTCGGTTGTTGGCTCTGTCACTGCCAGCTTGAAAATTCTACAGCATCAAAATCGCACAATTACAACAACCAACGACAAGTGTGCCTTCCCGTGGCCACACTACCGTACCCTGTGAGTTTATCATTTTGAACAGAAGACTATTGTTTCAGAGAAAGCGTTAGAAAGGAATTAAGCCTTGTTGTACACCTGGTGAACCCTTTACACAAACACCTCCGCGACGCGCCTTTACTTAAGGTGCAGGTGTGTCCTCTTAAGAGCATTACAAACGAGCGGAGGGATATTGAAAATCTCGGGATCCTTTTGGAGTTTAGAAGGGTTGAAGTGTTTCCCTGTGAGTACCGACCACACACGGGTTGAGTTTATTTCCGCGCTAGTGTAGAAGAGTGAGAAATAACTGTATAACCGCCTCTTCAACACGGAAACTTCCACTTCAGACACCCGCAGGTGTTACGACTTAACGTACGGGACAAAAAGGGGTTTGAATATCGGTTTTCAAAGATTTCAACGGAGTCTGAAACGTACAGATTTTGTGACGATGTCCTTTCTTTCCTTTTTTTTTTTTTGTTTGAGCAGTTTTGGAAATTGTAATTTGGAGGGTTAGGTCGTTCTACTGGTTATTGGAGCTTACGTGGTGGGGCGAGCATCTATAGTTAGCGCACAAGGCGTGGTCATATCCGTGGTAGGCGCGAGTCTTCAGATGTTAGACAGCCTTTTCCGTAACAATACAGACAACTATTTAACAACATATCCACGACCATCAAGAGATTTTCCTCGGTTTGGACCGTACGACGGCCACACGATGGTTGTGAGCGGGTCGTTAGGGACCTGGGATTATATGAAAGTTTATTGAAAATTATAGCAATGTTACATGGGTATGATTTTTCCTTTCGACAAGAACTGATGAAGGTACAATTAGAGAAAACAAACAACAGCAACAACGAAAACAATACAAAACAAGAATGACCGGCCAGTAGTTTGTTGTCTGTCATTGTTAAGTAATGTACTCTAATTTCAAGATAACACATCCGAAGTCAATTTTCTGAAAGTATAGAAAATTCGGCAAAGGTTCCGTCCAATGCCTACAGTTACACTTCACTATTCTTATAACAAAAGACAATGCACAAGAATCTAAACCATGTTACATACACAGTACTGCAAATAACAAAGGACCTTTTGTCACCTGTAGATAGAAAATGGTAGTTAAGGAAACAATTTGTAGTTAGTTAGTTTTTTTTTGTTTCGCATATCAGTTTGGAAAAGTGAGTACAAACTGCATAAGGCCAGACTGTAAGATTTGTTCCACCCACACTGGGATCTTTTTTATAGTACACATTAGAGCTGTGTACCTAAACAAATTTTAGATACAGGTACAGGTACAGGTACACAGGTTTAGGTACAGGTCCGGACCTGAACCTGTACCTGAACAATTCGACCAATTTATATGCTCTTCTGAACTCCTTCAATAACAAAAAAACATAAATAAACTTGATAGTTAAGGTTTATTCTTTGTTTATGGCGAATGCTCAGATGAAATATAGGCAAAACTAAGATGTTTTTGTTTTCATGAACACACTGTCCTTACACAGGGACCCATTGTTAACCAGCTATTTAAACATTTGAGGTCACAAATAGGCATAAAATTGGTGTGAAATTGTTTAGGTACAGTACCGGTACTGAGGGATTAGGTATTTTGGACCTGTACCTAATCAACTTTTCCGGTACAGTATCGGTACTGCGTACCGGTACACAGCTCTAGTACACATAGAAGAAGCTTTTTCGATCAAAAATGTTGAAATGGCAAACACAAATGTACTCGTACGCCTGATAGCCTGATTAATGTTATTAACGTACTCAAAGTTTGGTGCCTCAAACAAGGGACATCACCTTTGCTTCCCATCCAAGAGGACGCTAACTATAGGTAACCGACGCTAGCATACAACAATCGGGCCTGCGCAAAGGATTCGAACCCAGAACCTTCCGGTTTCAACAACCCTACCCACGAGAACGACCTGACACCTAGTGACTTGTGTCGCTGTGAAACAAGGCTACTTCAACTCCCTTTGGTAACCGCTCAAGGAAGTTTAAGGAAACGGTCAGAGTATGTACAGGTGGTCACTATAGACAGGATTCTTATGTCAAATGAAAAATAATGGTTAGTTAGGAGGAGACGACAAAACAAGAACTGGACTACAACAGGGAGGTTAAACGAACTAACGGTACCGGCGCGGACACATTTGTCGTAGGCTGTACGAGTTTGTGCCATGCTCAGTATTTTCAAGCAGGTTGTGACAAAATTGTGCTAAGAAGTTGAAGCTGACATTCTAAAAATATTTCAACATCTAACCACAAGACGTGGTGACGGCACACTCAAGTTTTTTCAACTTACACCAATGTCCCCATCAACACAGGGGACAATACGATACTCATTTACACCTGAGCGAAGTGAAGAAAGTCGTGTTAAGTGCCTTTCCCAAGGACACAAGATCGGTGTCATGTCAAGACTCGAACCTCGAAGCTGACAATTTGAACGACAGATGCACGACTGATCCAAGAATGAATTCAGTTTTATAAGTTTCAGATCGCACGACGATCGTACGACGAATGTGACCGTGCCCTTAACGATCATGCACGGTACATGGTATAATGTGTCGAACTTACCGTCGTTCTCGTGTCGCGTGACCGGCCGTTCGCCGTCGCCCTTCTCGGCATCATTCCCGCCGCCCTCCGGCCCGGGACCGCCGGCTGGCGGCGAGGGTCTCTCCTCCGCCCCGGTAGAAGTCGTGGGTAGCGGCGGGTGGTTCGGCTTGTTCGGTCCGGTCGGGAAAACCGGCGGGGCGAAGCCGAACTGCTGCAGGATGCTCTGCTCCTGAGCCTGCTGCCGTCTCAGCGCGACCTGCGCCGCCATGACTCTCTGTCTCTCCGCTATGAGGATACATTTCTCACACATACAGTCCTTAAAGCGACAGTATCTCTTGTGCCCCTTCAGCCACGACAGGACGCCGTGGTTGCGACAGCGGGCGCACTTCGGCGTCCTCTGCTGCACGCGGGAGCTGGGGTGCCCCGGCGGCGGGTAGAACAGGTACGGCGGTGCCGAGGAGTAGGCGGGAGGGATCGGGTTGCTCTCCATCTCTCACTGACCGGGAAAGATAACACTTCTCTTCTCCTGACTTCGTGTCTGTGTTTTCTCTCTGGTCCAGCGCCGTGTTTTTACAACTCAGAAGGATCGGGTCTCCCGCCTGTCTCTCGCCAGTAAGTCAGAGCTTAGTTTTTTTTACCGAGTCAGTAACTTTTGCAGGTGGCAAGGATCACCTGTCCACCTGGCTGAGTCGACAGGTGCTCTACTTTATAGGACAGTGGTCGACAAAGACTGAAGACAAATCGCCCACCTGTCTTGAAGCTTCTTCTTTCTCTTCTTCTTCCAACAAACGCTTTGTGTCCTTCTCTTCGGTACATAAACTACCACAACAAGTTTACAGCGACGAGGGAAGTCGGACGGCGCACGTCTGAAGAACAACTGCCTCTCTGACTGGTATAGCCAAATATGAAATTCTTAGTAAGTACTTTCTTAGAGGGTAGCTAGATCGTATTCTGACGAACGTGTACGATTGGGTGCCGAATGAGTCCTACTCGAGTTTTCGGGAGCTCTTGCGATGTGTGCCGGCGGCGTCCTACCCCAGACCCGGTAAGACGCACCTATGTCAACCCGGTACACACAGGGCAAATAAATACTTGCCCTGTTCTCGCTTCCCTGCTAATCTTTTGTGTTTCAGCGCGTGTCATCTACACGGGCCAGGGAAGCTGAATCTCACTCCACAACACATTCAAAACTTTCAACGGAAAGATCTCATATTCACCTTCCAGGGCGCTGCCCACATAATTTTTACAAATTGCCCGGCGGTTGGAAAACGTTGCCATTAATAAGCGCGCTGATTGGAGCACGTGTTCGTTTGAAATTATTCATTAACGGCCAATTCCCCCCTAGCGACACCAGCCACTTTCTCATAACAGGCACAAAATTTGTTTGCGCAGACAGGTCACTTATTTTGATATTATATTCTAATTGTATTGCCCACGTGGGATGGGGGGGGGGCTACAACTTGCTACTTCTTAATTATTACATTCATTGTTAAAAAATTATGGATCTATATGATATAATCTAGGCGTATTAAACACAATCATGAGGATAATTTGTGGACAAAAGTTTGACTCTTGTACTTACTAACTTTTAGCAAGGACATTCCTTGCTTTTAGGAACAACAATTTCTTTTAAGTTTGTTTATATCAATACTTCGTAGGAAACTTCACATTGATACATGTTTTCGCCGTAAGTTAGGAAACTATAGATACGTTTTCACGATTTTTGATGTCGTACAAGTTTTCAAGCAGGCTCACGGTGACAGACCCTAGCTTTTTTCTGTAACAAGACAGCTGTACGACATATGCACGACTGTCCCAAGACTGCCCTCGAGTTGTGATCGTATGGTGACCGTACGACCAGGCTCTGAGTGACAATAACTACCAAAACTCTAAATGACGTTTTCCTCATTTCTTCTTTTTTTTTTCAAACTTTTTTGTTTAACTGTAATCTTAGAGTCCCCAGAATTTTTTCTCCACTTAAGCTCAGCCTTGAGCCCCTTCGACACATTCAGCACCTTTCCCCAACCAGCAACCAACCAAGGTCGGCTGACGTTCAGGAGCAGTCTGAACAACTTAAGGCCACGCCTACCTTTCTATGCGGATTGAATCGAATTTGAGTTAGATTTGAGTCAAAATTGACCCCCCGACACGCCCTGAACACTGTTAGCCTACTCCCGTTCACCAGCCAACCGCCAGCCAACCACCAGCCAACCATGGCCGAACCTCCCGTCCACACCCGAATGTTTTAAACATTTTGAAACATTCGGCTGCCATAGCCAAACGGTAGCCGACCTGGCCGAACACCAGACAACCACAGCCAGTCTTTCTCCCGACCTACTCCTAACCATGGTTGGGGAGTTCGGGAGTGTTCGTGAGGCGGGCTGTGTGAGTGTTTAATCCCGCAGGCCTGTAGTCCTCCCCCCGCTGTCCATTCCTTTCCCCTCACACTGCGAAAATTACATTATAATAGACTTGCCAAACGAGGTTACTCAATTAATTTGTGGTGATCAACACATGTTTTGTGCACGGACCATGAAATTTCCTGGGCCAGGCGCCGGATGATGGCTTTTCTTTATAGATCCCCGAGTCGGACAAATGCGGAGCCGTGTGGGGACAAAATACCGCCTCGTTTCAACGGCAAGGCAAATGTGTTATGACAAGCGAACAATATGCGCTCTTCCAAGATTACCGGGTTTATGTCAAAAGATTTCTATCCCTCGGTTCCTCTATTTGTTTTTGCTAGGAACGCTTCAATTCTTTCATGTATGTGTATCATTTTTATCTCATATCTCATATTAGACATTTTCGGCAAAATTAAATATATCTCAAGATAACATGTGACAACTATCACAATGGACAAATAGAATGATACACAAAGGATCGCTTAGTTCTAAGAAAAGATACTGAAACACACAATTAGATACGCTTGAATGTAACAAAACGTTGCAGGTTTACGTCATAGATCTTATTATTTTACAAGTCTTATTATTTTACAAGTCTAGTGGATAATTGTAAGCTTTTGTATTTCTTTATTATAGCCTGTAGTTTACATTACGAAAGTCGCCGTACGATTCGTTGCCCCATTAAAGCGTATGGCTAAACTACAACACCACTGTGTACTCTCTTCAAAATTTTTCAATAGAAACAAAATTTTGAAATTTTTCTTGATACGAACAATATGGTACCCTTAAACTTGTTTCACCGTAAAGAACTTCGGCGAAACTTCATTTGGCGCCCAGCATGACTTGTGTGGTTATATACGTATATACGCACAAACCACATGACATAAACCACCGATATTTTTCACAAACAGTGGATTAAAAATTTGCCGCAGTAGCCTTCAAATTCTGCGGTCCGGGGTCTCTGACACTAAACCCCGTCAATCTACAACATTTGAAGCAAACAGCACCGTAAAGTAAACTTTTCTGTCAGTTTTATACCGCATAGTTGTTCCAAAGACAATATACTATTTTACAAGCCAAACTGATATGTTATCGGAAAGTTTACCGTGCCTGCGCCGGGTAATGTCCACTTTCACCCCGCTGACATTAAACCCCCGTATCGGTCAATGCTCGTTCGACCCCTACTGTCAGCGCAATCGGCGTCTTTATTATTTCTGTAAATGTTATCGCGTTTTTATGACGTCTGAAATGCTGTCTATTTGCAGAGTAATGTCACCCTACGCGGGGTGAAACATCGCTGTAATGTCATACTTGTCAATTTCTGCAAATGCCTGAGTCATAACTCAAAATTACGCCGATTTTCCAGCCCGAGAATGACTACCATAAACCGGCTAACTGCTCATTGCGAGCAGTTTGTCTATCTGAATGGCTGCACTCAAAGATATCATTTTTTCCTTATACAATCCGCACAATAAACAACAAAAAACCGTATCTATCATAACATCCTGTAGTACTTTTCAGGAAACGTATCTTCCTGGAAAAGAATCCACAACTACAGTATCTAAACCTCAGGTCGTACCATGAAAGAGAGTGGCTGTAAAATCGATAACGGATGATCCGTTTCACAAGATTGATGTACCTCCCAATGACTATATTTTGTTTCCTTTAATTATGTTTGCCGTACAGACGGAATTTTAGATAGGTGCCTCGCCTGAGCGTAAAATTGGCCATATTGGGAGCACAAAGGTCGTGGCGTGTTAAAACAAGTGCGGCACTGGTAACCCCTATGGTACCATATCTCCCGGATAGAGACATTAGCACAAATGTAGAAATATAGTTCTATTTCTAGTGATAGATGCCGGGTGATCTTCCCATCTTCCAGGAAGTAATCCTTTTAATCAGCTGGCCAATGAGAACGGACAGCGGCGCGTCGATTTCACTCACGTCAGCGTAGCGCGGCGGCCAGTCGGTTTCACGGATGTCAGGCCGGAAATTGATATCCCAGTGTTAATGTTGTTGCCCTTTGTGTCAACAGAGGCGCCCTACCCCCGACCTTGTCCGGGCACCTCTGCGCCGCTTGCCTCCCTCTCTCCGCATTCCATCCGGCTCCTAAATCTCACCTTTAATGGCACTCTTGTCCAGCCTGCCGCGAAATTTGACGGGCGGGTAGTTGGATATGATGAAGCTGTTATCACTATATCTTAACATTGTATTAGGCCGGGGGAAATCGAACTGCAATTACGAGCTATTCTATAAGTCATCTGCTTCCGCCCATCCCCTTAATCGGAAATTTTCCGGTGGGAGCCTTTGGCGTGCACGGGTCAGTCCCGGGGCGGGAGGTTATTTACTCCGACCCGCTCCGCTCCCGTACCCTCCCCGGTATCCCCACACCCGTCTATCGGAGCCGCGGAGTCCGTTAGTACCTCCCGTCCTACACCTCCACCCACCCGGCTACCAGGACGGACACTTGTCAGTTTCCCCCGAACCAGCGACTCCAGACGGACATGGATTCGCCATCGCTCGCCGATCGATCGGGTGTTCGGGATTGATCGGTCGGATTTGGCCGAAGCAATCCCGGTTGTTCACATACTGTCGCTGTTGGCCCGTCAATCTTACACAGCACATTACTTTTGACAGTCCGATTTTCTGCCGGCCTAGTCAATTGCACCTAATGTAATGACGATTAATCTTAATAAAACTTCTATATTGTCTCTGCGAGTTTTTTTTCGTAGGGGGGGGGGCTATAAATGTGCCCTTTCTTTTCTATTGTTTACTGCTGAGTCATTATATGTAATTGAAATAACAATACCAGACAAAACTTTACGATCGGTTCTCATATAACTTTTAAATGTCAGTGGGGATTTCGTTTAGAACCAATAACTACCCGAGTTTCATGTGGATTTAAAGACTGAAGCTAGGTATACATTCGCCAAACACCACCGTTACTTTCTTATGATATACTTGAAAAGTTCATTCGTTCAATTATTGCACTGAACAGTATGGTTTTGAGCACTGGACTATCAATAACAATGTTGTATCCTCGACGTTCACAATTAACATAGAAGATGTTATCATTTACAGTGAGGAAACGTAAGAAAATATTTCACTACTTTAAAACCAAGAAAGTAACTAACCAATCAGCCATGCAACATATCAACTAACCAACCAACCAACCAACTAACCAACCAACCAACCAACCAACCAACCAACCAACCAACCAACCAACCAATTAACCAACCAACACACACACTCACACACACACACACTCACACTCACACACACACTCACACACACTCACACACTCACACACACACACACACACACACGAACACACACACACACACACACAAACACACACACACACAAACACAAACACACAAAAACACAAACACACACATTTTTCAGAGGAGGGATATTTTCTGTATCCCTTCGTCTCCACAGCAGTAGTGGTTGAATTGATAGCCACCCAGCGTAGTTACAATCTTTTTCCCAGGTAGACATTTTCGCGGCTTCCCTTAATAGCGACAGGGTCCGTTTGGTTACCAACAAATCACCGGGCGAAGCACACAGAAAGTACATTAAGTCGGAAACAAATGTCTAACGTTCGA
>NW_017802936.1:539369-547168 GCF_001625305.1 Branchiostoma belcheri
ACCACCGATTTGACCAGGTTCGTAGCCCGTTCCAGAGTCGCTCGACATTTGTGGAGGATGCCGGCTCTTTCAGTCCGAGGTCCCGGTGATGCCGCCATCGCGCCGCTTGCGTCACCCTCCGTCGTAGCCATGGTGAAGAATGCAGACGATACTGACAGAAGATGGCCGCTGGCTTCTGTGGCGTAATGACGCCCCAAAGCCAGCCGCGGAGGGTGATGGGACAGCAGAGGAGACAAAATGTCCCCTCTCTGTCGTTATCATTGATCAAGAGGGTCAAAATGTCTGGGATACAAACAACTGTATAGTACATTCCACTACAGCGCTACAGTTGAATACGCTAGTGAATTAGGAAGAGCAAAATCTAATCATTCCGAGGACTCCTCAAGAACTACGTGCCTATCAAGTTTCACAATCCATCCATAGCTTCTTGAGTTATCGTGCTAGACCACACACACACTCACACACACACACACACACACACACACACACACACACACACACTCTCACACACACACACACACACTCACACACTCACACACACACACACACACACACACTCACACACACACACACACACACACACACATTTTTCCAGAGCTGGGATATTTTCTGTATCCCTTCGTCTCCACAGCAGTAGTGGTTGAATTGATAGCCACCCAGCGTAGTTACAATCTTTTTCCCAGGTAGACATTTTCGCGGCTTCCCTTAATAGCGACAGGGTCCGTTTGGTTACCAACAAATCACCGGGCGAAGCACACAGAAAGTACATTAAGTCGGAAACAAATGTCTAACGTTCGACACATGGAGAGATAGACTGCGTTACTTTTCGATAACAAATGAGGAAATGGCTCGGGTAATTCATTTTACAGATGCAGCGAAAACTGCATGACCAAACTTTGCAAACGTGAATACTTCAGAATCTGCTATTCGAACAAAAAGTTCTCACTACAAATAGGTAAATATATCAAAGAATGTGTAGACCTTAGAACAAGTAGTATTAGTTGACCCATCTATTGTTTTGTACGTAGGTTAATTTCGTTGTACCCATGTATTTGTCTGTATATCTACATGTCTTAGACCTTACGAAAGTCGCTGTACTTTTGTTGTGTCAATAAAGTTCTCTCACGACAACATAATTGTGCAGGACAAATGTCTATTTCACATAAAAATTAACAACATGTTTCTGCTAAGAATTATTCTGCATGGCCGATTCTACTTCTTTTCTAACAGCAAATTGTGTTCAAGATTAAAAGTAAGCTTCTATTTTAAGGATTAAATCGCGGATGGTGGTCTGTTTTTTCTTTAGATACAGAGAACAGTATGAAAGGCGAGGTTGTTTCCACTTCTGTGGACAGAGAAAGGATGAGGTCAGCCGGTCACGGCCTGAACCCGCGCCTCGCAACAAAGGGTCAAACTGTTTCATTTGTGTCACAGCAAATGAAAAGATAAGCCAGTTTTCTATTGAAACTGTGCCCCAATCGTGTTCCGTGTGTCAACTCCACTTTGTGTGCAACTGCAAATCGTGCCCCCCTCCCCAACCTTTCGAGCAGAATCCACCATGACAAATAAATGTGAAAGAAATGCAAGCGAATGTATACCGCAGCCATTCTCTGCCAATTTATCAGACGGAATGATGAAATAATCTAGCGAAATGGCCGTCCATGATTGCGCCTTTTGTCTGAATTTATGCGCAAAACCCACAAACGATTTTTCCCATTAACTTGCGGCCATTATACGACCGTCGACAAGGCCCCATAGGAGTCGTAAATTTTTGCTGGCCGGAGTCTTTGGTAGGGGGTAATTTGAATTGAGGAATATTGGAGACCCCATTTCTATATCGACGGATTCCAATTGGATTTGAGCGGTTACAAATAACGGACACAATACTTCTTTCTGTAGGTCATTTATCTGGGACATTGAAGGTATTTAATTGAAACACGGTTCGTAGACAATTACCTAGAATGTTGTTCGAAAGTCTAGTCAGTTTCGTAAGTTTGTTATTTTGATATGACCTCTTGGCCCAAAGTTTGATTGCCCTTTTCTGTTTTATTTTCACAAATTTGTATGATTTTCCAAACATGACGGCGTTTTAATTCCTAAATATTTCAGTACTAAACACATTTTACAATTTGAGAAAACTGAAAAAATGATAACAAAGTCTTTCGGTTGTTCCATGTATATGCGCTTAAAGAAGGTCACTCATGTAGACATTATATCCGTGAATATGTCATCATTTTCCAATATAATAATAGTCAAAGGCTTCAATTTCTATAATTCACACGTTAACCTCTTATCAAATTTATCTACATGTATGTTTCGTAGCTCTACTTTAGTCCCACCCTTCAAGTGCCATTCTTCTTGTGTTATTTCATTAATTGGTTGACTTGGAATTAAGGATTTGTAAACTGTAAATGAACCTAACGGGTTAGTGTTTCGCTAGTGTTGAGGAGGCCAAATCCTTGAATGTGTGATAGGAACTAAATATGTAGTGGTACCAGGGCTACTATATGTATGAAGGCGTTTGTGTGAATTATCCATTTTATAATGCCAATACCTGAGTTGATCGGGAGTGAGTTCATTTCCTTCCTCTGTCACCAAATGTGCACATGTGTACAAACATATGACACACTTGTACACTTTCATGTTTCTAATGAGTTAACAAAGCTATGGTCCTAAAACATGATCTTACCTTTCCACTGAAAAGCGAAGAGAAGTCGGATTTAATTGGTAGACTATAGTGCTGGTGATAGCTTGATCACGCGTTTGTTTACATGTATATAAAGAAAGTTTATTGCAAATACTTGCCCGAGGGCTAATTGCAGTTACAAACAACATAAGAAAGAAAATACAGTGGTATGTGAGACTATATCTACTTCTAGCATTATACTATATATATTCTACAACATATACAAGCTATTTCTTGTCTGTGGCCTGTACTTAGCCTGGTTGTTATGTATATACAATGAATTAATTAAATGCCTCCATTCATTCATTCATTCATTCATTCTTTCTTTTTCTATAAACGAAGTTACGTTATTCACAGCTTTTCTTTATATTCCAATATTTCATGACTGGACATGGCGACGGCACACTCAAGTTATATCAACTTATTTTATGCCGTCCCAACCCAGAGAACAAGTACGGAACAGGACAATACTCATTTTTACTTAAGTGAGGAAAGTCGTATAAAGTGCCTTTCCCAAGGGCACAAGATCGGTGGCATGTCAGGACTCGAACCCGGGACCTCTGGGTTCCGATCGCGAGTCGAGTACTCTGCCGCAACGCCACACGACCCCACATTCACAGATTTTCCGTTCTCAGTTTTGTTGCCCAACGTTTCATTCTTCCCCAGCCCGTCTCGGCGGAGACATTAAGAACGGGAGAACAATGTGAAACCTAGCGGAAAATAATGGCGTCAAAATAACAAATGATTGAGTAAACGTACACTTGTTCGGAGTCATTGAGCGGCGCTGATGACCATGCCAAATGGATTGACCGCGGCCGGAGCTGACCACCTGCTTCCACGAAACAATTAGGTGGACAAATGTTACCGGCCGGACGGCTGACCACCGGCCTTTTCCTGGACACAGTTTTAGATGTATGTCCAGTTCGGCTACTTGACGGATGGAAACGTGTTGGGGAATTACTTATCTTTGTCAATGGATAGGAACCCGGATGTACATAGGGGAATGTTGCAAAATGTTCAAGGTTTCAAAAAGAGTTTATTTTTTACCGAATATTGGAATACATTTAAAAATGATGTTTCCGTGTTTAAAAGCGAACGACGCAATTTCAGTACGACACTGATTTATGGTTAACGATTTTGTTTTGACGCTTGGTTGTTTTGTAACTTCATGTATTGTTTAATGTGTTGGTTTCATTGTTTTCATGTGTAACTTGTCACAGGGCATTCCTGAAAAGCAGTGTTTTTAAATAGCACCGCGGTCTCTACACTGTTTGAATAAAACAGAAATAAATAAATGAATACGGCAAAACTGGATTTTCAAAGTCAATTTTCTGGTAATTCTTTGATCAAGCCTATCCCATATCATACTGATATTTGTGAGGCAAAAATGCGACGTGGCTGACGAAATGCTTTTTTTTTGTTGTACAGTATTAAACGCTTATTTTTGTGAGGTACCAAAAATATGGAAGACATAGTAGACAAGAAATGAGATAACCTTTTCTTCTTCCTGTCAATGCGATGCGCCTAGATACTGAAACACAAGCAAACAAACAAACAAGTAAACAGACACACCAAAAACTAAACCTCCGTCTACGGTAGTAAGGCCACAGTAAGTAAATTTTATGGATGACTTCCTCCGCAGACTCCAAATCTAATGCGAGCGGGCGAAAAAAAAACAAGGCGGGCCGAAAAAAACAAGGTTCCTGCAATTTAAAAATTTGACTCAATCATTGTACAAATCGTTTTGATTCAGTGGGAACATCACATATACACAGCCAGCATCACATATCACTGCATCAAAGTAAGAAACAAAACATTAAATCCGAGCCTTTTCTTGTCTCCTCTCTGCATAGTTATCTGACATCCACCTTCCGGCATGGCAACAGACATCTATGCCCATTTTCGGCATATTGACCACTGTCAGAAGGCAACAATTTTTTTCTTCCAAAATCAGGCGAAATTTAATGCGCGCTGATGTCTTCCATAAAATTACATGCTCTGGCCTAACTAGACTGCTAGTAACGACCGTCAAACTATTACTGTGGCTACTTATTCCGGTTGAATAGCTGACACAAAACATCTAACTTGTCCTGACACAGACCTGGTAATTTTCGGATTAAAGTCGCGGGGATCCAACAATCTTCCCAGAGGTTATGTAACCCTGGTGACCCTGGGAACAAGCGCCCTGCTGGCCCTGGGATCGAGCTGGGTATTACCAGTATTACCGGCGCAGGTGCAGAGGGCAAACCGAACTATACCGGGCTATCGTCTAGCCTCCAAGTTAGACCCCCTTTCCCATAGACGAAATGTTACCTCTCTATCCCTCTTTTACAGATATTTTCATGGTCATTTCTCTGCAAAACTCACCCAACTAGTTCCACCACTCAGAACACACAACTTCACTGTCCAAATTCCTTGTTCGAAATCTTTTTACAGTGACAGTTTTTTCCCCGTACGGCCAAGCTTTGGAATTCCCTCCCTGACAAGTGTTTCCCACCAACCTATAATCTACAGGCTTTCAAATCAAACGTTCACCGCTATCTCTTGTCATAGCCATGTTTCTCTCATATTTCTAGTTCAATGCCAAGAAGTGGTCGTATAGCCTTGCATTCGACCACTCCGTTAAAAAGAAAAAGAAAAAAAAACTTCACCTACCCGGTACCAAAGTGTCCCCGAGGGGGCGACCGCCATCGGGGAACACGGTAACAACTAGCACGACAAATGCAGAACATGATCAGGTAAAATGTGTCCTTAGGGATAGAACACAGTCCCGGGCCATGGCAGTGTGACCTGCGACAAATTTGATTTGTGTGGTCGTGTGGCGTAGCGGCAGAGTTCTCGACTCGGAACCAAGAGGTCCCGGGTTCGAGTCCTGACATGCCACTGATCTTGTGCCATTGGGAAAGGCACTTAACACGACTTTCCTCACTTAACTCAAATGAAAATGAGTATTGTCCTGCCCTGTATTTGTACTCTGTGTTGGTGGCGGCATATAATAAGTTGATATAACTTGAGTGCGCCATTTAAAAAAAAAATAAATAAATGAATAAAAAAATGATGCTAAAACGGCACTGTGGTCAAGTTTTCATGCCCCCCCCCCTTCGGAAGAGTTCACAAAACTAAGACGTCACCACCGTGTGTACTACCATGACGTCACGACTGGCCACACCTGTCTGTCGGCGGCCATGCTGCTTGTCACGACCGCGCAGGCGTGAAACATTTGCGTGTCGATGCGGTCATGCCTCTCCCGCGGGTAGTCCGTATCGGCTGTATCTGTCAGCAAACTCTCTGACATCTGTCTCTAACATGTCCCATCCCGACTTTATATAGTCATCGTGAAGAACTCCAATAGCAGACATTAGGCCACAGCAAGTAAATTTTATGGATGATATTCTCCGCAGACTCCAAATCTAATGCGATCGGGCGAAAAAAACAAGGCGGGCCGAAAAAAAACAAGGTTCCTACATTTTAGATTTTTGACTCAATCATTGTACAGATGGTTTTGATTCAGTGGGAACATCACATGTACACAGTCAGCATCACATATCACTGCATCAAAGTAAGAAACAAAACATTAAATCAGAGCCTTTTCTTGTCTCCTCTGTTCATAGTTATCTACCATCCACCTTCAGGCATGGCAACAGACATCTTTGCCCATTTTCGGCATGTTGACCACTGTCAGAAGGCAACAAAATTTCTTGTTTTTTTTCCCCCAAATGAGGCAAAAAACAATGCGTGCTGATGTCATCCATAAAAATTACTTGCCGTGGCCCTAATGTCGTGCCCCTGGAAAAGAAGATCACAGACATAATTTTGAAGTTCGTAAATCGATTACAAAGATGAGAATTTGAATATAAAATTAGGAAGATCAAGGACATTATACACAGAATAATGTCCTTGGGAAGATATGAAGAAATTCCCCGCGACCAGAGTTTTGTCCATTCTGTCCCAATGATATTGAAGACAAACAACATTTTATTATGGATTGTCCACTATATAATGATAAACGCACAAAGCTGTTCAACCTTCTCCCCGCTTGCTCAACAGAATTTGTTGCATTTCATGCTATAGATAAATCTAATTTCATCCTAGAAGGTAATAGGTATCAAATAATGTTAAGACCTTAGAACAAGTAGTATTAGTTGACTCATCTATTGTTTTGTACGTAGGATAATTTCGTTGTACCCATGTATATTTGTCCGTATGTCTACTTGTAGTTGTAGACCTTACGAAAGTCGCTGTACTTTTGTTGTGTCAATAAAGTTCTCATATAACGTATTACGTACACAGTTTTGAGCATTGAAGACCTCTATCATTGACGGACAAAGTATAAGTATATAATAGTACTACTATCATACACAGACGAGCTTGCGTATATCAGTCATTGCGCCCCCTATCTCTCTTTCGCTCTCTCTCTCTATTTATCTATCTATGAAGACTTACCACATTTGTGGAATGATTAATATAACAGGTGACTATCACCATTTCGAAGATGTCAACCCTGAGATGTCAACCAACTGTAGAGGTTTGAACCACTCACATCAGAAGTGTGGCGGTGGCTCTCCTCAAATCGGCTTTATGATCCGAGGGACGTCCCTAACCGAAGCCTGGTACTCATTTTCACCTGAGTTTAGTGAGGAAGTAGGTGTAAAGTGGTTTTCCCAAGAGTCGATAACCCTAACCGCTACCCCTACCTTAAGACTACTTTACACCTTTCACTCCTAAAGCTTCGGTCACAACCCGCCGTACGTGCTTCTGCGTGCTGTCTACGTGCAAAAACATGGGCAAACGCAGGGCATCCGTGCGTGGTGAGTACCGCCTCCATACGGAATCCTACGGGTTTGGGAGCAGGCAGACACGCCGTAGAACTTTAGGTGCATATAAAACTTTTTCTGCGTGCGGTCTGCGGATTCACCACCCGTGCGTGCGAGTACGAGCGACGCGCGTGCCCCGTACGTACCGTACGAAAGACGCACGTGTGAGTACGACCTCCTTACGGTAAAGTTGCAATCGCACAGAGATCGTACGTTGTAACCACGTACAACTCATTTACCACTTGCGCAACGTACGTTGCACGCAAACGCTCACGGCCAGACGTGACGCGTGCAAACCA
>NW_017802936.1:547188-547772 GCF_001625305.1 Branchiostoma belcheri
AAGTTTTGAAAACTAGCCATTTTGCGTAGTTTTCAGGGGTCTAGTTTTCATTTTTCCCAAGTGGTTCGCTGCAAAATTTTCGTATCAACGTTAAGTCCGTGTCTTTAACTTACCAAAACTTCGTTTGAACCACATCGAACCACTTACGGTTAAGCCGCTAGAAGCGGTCAAACTAGACGAGGTCAGCGGGGCCGGCCGATCGTATCCAAGATGGCGGCATGCTTTTGTGGCGTGTTTTGCATGTACGATAGTTTCGGGAGTTTGCTTCATTTGTTCGATCCCACAAGTACAGGGGATGCTAGAAATCGACTGTGACGAAATGGAGACTATCTAAATACTTACCCGGTATTTTATTTTTGGAATCGTTATCGTAGACTGGAAAAAATTGATGTGTTTGTGATTGTTTACGCCGGCTAGGGAGGGGAGGGGGGCACGAACTCGTACGAACACCACATGTTCACGCGTACACATTTCATTTGTGAATATTATTTTTGCGTTTGTGTAATGGACACATCTTTTGATAAAACTGTGTGAGAACGTTGTTTTCGCGGAATGTGTTTGGACCCAATTCTTATGTGAAACTT
>NW_017802936.1:547792-551401 GCF_001625305.1 Branchiostoma belcheri
TGACCATTCTTATGTGAAACTTCAGAGATACACAACAAGCGTATAATTTACTGTTTGATTACAACAAAATATTCCCTGACCCTTGAGTAATTTTGTTGTTACTTTGTAGAATACAGCTTGATAAGATTATTCAAGCCCCTTACGAATAATTTTTTGTTTATTCAAAAAGTTTGGTTGAGGTCACAAGTTGTTTACCAACATAAAGGGATTTAGGTTTAATAAAAATCAGTGGTCACAACATTGATGTTTAGATCGAATCATAGTCTTGTACAGTTAGGACATTTTTATACATTTATCACCTGCCTATGTTACTTGTCAAATTTTCTATGGTACCCCTGACTGTTCTTTCTTCTTTCTTACGAGCTTGAAGAGTGCCATCAGCTGAGACTGAGAGAGTCAGGGTTTGCAGACCCAGGGATTGAAAACATGGTTTCAGATGCAGCAAAGAATTTTCAGAAAAATCCCACAATAGTCAAAAGAAGGCCCCCAGCTACATTTGTACTTTGTAATTTCAACTGAAAAATATGAAGAATGTAATTTCAATATACAGTTACAATACCTTGTATCCACGTGACAGCAAACACCTGTGTCCTAGATAAATTGTGTCCTCTTGTCAATTCTCTGGCAGTTTACTAATGGTACTGAGTGACTTGCCTTCTGCTTAGAATATGTTGTCTGTTTCACACATACATGTAAGGTCCAGTCACTGCATGTGTACAAATGCCATCTCAGAAAATCTCCAATTTTAAATTCTTACAAAACTTACACAGAATACAATTTTTATTGCAAAAGAATTCAGAGTTTTGGAGGCATTTGCTTATGACATGATATACAGATATAGTTCCTGCAAAGTTATGCTCCAGTCACTACTTGTAAAATAAATAATTCAACTCTTGAGGTCAATACTCCAACAATAACTCTACACTGGATTCCACATAGTGAACGAGTCGGTTATTTGGTTATTTGAATGCAAAGTGGTAAGTTGCAGTGTAAGGATTTGTGGAGGAATCTGTGTCACTTGACAGGGTGAATGTGAACAGGTATACAAAATGTACATATAGTCTGCATGCATGCAATGAATCTAGTCTTGTTTAACCTACACTCTGTACAGTGAACGTTCTCTACACAGCTATCCCTACACTTGTTAGAGAGTCATATACAACAGTAATAGCTAAAATGGTACATAATTTACAGACCTGGCAAAACAGACAGACAGGTAAATATAATCATCATACGGTTAAAGTCTGATTAATGATTTATTTATTTGATATCAAATAGTATTGGTTGGAATAAACATTATACTCTGCAACGAAAAGATAATGTAGACTTTTCCATACATAGCATTTATCAAATACTATGCCAACCATTGACATCATTTACAAAAGTAAGACAATAATAATAGAATTACAGCGGCATTAGCCATTAATATAGAGTGTTGAACAACAATACATCTGATCAAATACAGAGTAGATTAAGATACATTTGTAGTAAAGAGTTGCAAAGGATCAAGGAGGATAGTGCGGTGGAGGAATCTCACAGGATTGGTTCAAGCTGAGCTCATGATTAAGTAAGTAAGTGATGATCCTTTACTATGAGTATCAGTGCATCTATCAACTGAAATCAAATATTGTTTCAACAGTTCCGTGCACACATCACATCTATATCCAAATTTGTACACATTATAGTGATATACATAATGCATAGTGATGTATAATCAAGAATAAGTGCACACGGTTAAGTTTTCTAACTTATGGACAATATGTTTCCATTCATTCAAATGACTTATGGAAAGCATATTAACATTATATAATGTATGCGGTATCATAAGCTGTCGATAAACATGTATTTATAAGTTATGCAGTGTCCAGCTCTGTTGGTTGCTCGAAAAATAATTCCTTTGCTTGGAACATACAAATACATCCTTGTGTTGCCGGCATGAGGCACAGACAGCTTTCACAACAGCCCTCACAATGTCTCTCTGGAGAAGGTTCTGAAGATGTAAGGTAAGGAAGGACTGACAAAAGCCTTGCAAGACCCAGTCTGTGGAGCATACGAGAAATGAAAAACTCTAATTAGGAATTACAACAGTTGGAATACATTCAGATAAAAACGTGTGGATATTACATATTATTGTATAGTAATGATATTTACAAATTATTATATCACACAAAAAATAATACTACACACAAAAACACCAAGTTAAGAATTCTGGACAATGGTGAATGTAAGTTTATTTCCAAGTTCGAAGCCTCGTCTTGATATAAAATCCCCAAATCTATCGCCTGAACATATACATTATTTTGCTTACGGTAAGTATCGCCCCCCTCCCCCTCTTTGCGCAGCAAAAGTCAACAAATTTTTTTGCAAGTCTGAACATAGCAACGAAGAAAACTACATTCCTGTACACGTTTCCTTACTCCTGCGGATCCCAATTGTAAGTGGGGACATGTGTAGCAGAGGTAAGATCACTCGTAGGACACAGTTTTAGTACCGGTAGCTTCGAATTCCGATCGGTTCCGATCGTTGTAAACAGTCGTTCTTTTACGCTATTTTCCCCATTATTTTATACCGATTAAAATTGCAACGCTACAACAATCACACCGTGAACAAAGTCTACACGAACCTGATGTCTTCTGGGGACAAGTACATGGCCCGAAATCGCGTTCCTGGTGACGAAAACAGTACTAGAAGGCCGCGAAGATCGTACCGCAGCCATTTTGAATGTGTATTCAGAGCTCCCCGCACGACCGCTCCGGGCGGCCGCCGACAGCTCAAATGAGCCCGCTGCGGTTCAGACCGGAAAAACTACCCGTCATGCTTCGAGAGGTGTCCAGCCCCCCCTGCTTAAAACATCGAAATCTTGCGCAAAAATTGGTCAGAAACAATTTTATACATACCAAGACATGTCCGTATAGATTTAGTTTGCTTAGATTTTACTTAAGTTAAGAGAAAATCTCGGAAAAGTGCTTGATTTTCGTCCAAAACTTGGCACGCCGTGGCTAGCTCACCCTGCACGGCCGCCGGAAAGTAAAGCTATACGGACACGCCCCACATGTGGCAGAATCGTGACCTGACTCCAAATATGGCATGGCACGAACTAATCCCGAGAATTAATGCCACAAAAAACAGGGTATAGGGTTGGCTGACGGCCCTCCGAACTTTGCCGAACCGAAAATGTATGCAGAATGAGGTGTCAATCACCCAGCCTGACCTGGCAGCGTGCGCCCCCCGGGGAGGTTCCAGATGCGGTGCGTGGCCGGCCGGAACAACAACAAGGCGCGGCTGCAGAGCTAGAAACTACGTTTTGAACAAGGGAAAACAGATAAACTAGACAGAGGGAAGGCCATACTAGCTGCGTCGAAGCTGGCAAATATTGTTATAAGCATTGTAGGCTATTAATATATGCCGTATTAGTTGTGTAGCTGAGCAAGGCTTCCGACAGCTCGGTAACGGCTTGTTTACTGATAATGTGAGTGACCCGGATCGCCTGATCCATTGTCAGGCATTGTGTTGCGGGAAAAAAAATCGACATTCTATTAGGACTACAGCAGTGATTATCGATCCTTCTGTTTTCTTTATTGATATTTTTATTTGTCTTGTATACATATT
>NW_017802936.1:551421-552667 GCF_001625305.1 Branchiostoma belcheri
GCGCAAGGTGTACGTACGTGGTCCTGCACGACACGCCTGGCCGTCAGCGGGTGCGTGCATCGTACGTTGCGCAAGTGGTAAGTAAGTTGTACGTGCTTACAACGTACGATCTCTGTGCGATTGCTACGTTGCCGCGTACAGGCCGTACCTACACGTGCGGCGTACGCACGGTTTCCTTACTCACTCGCACGTTGTAAGTGCGTGCACCTCCTGTTAACTTCATCATCACTAGCCGCCCTGGTGTCTTCCGCGGCCCGTTTCTTTGGGTCTTGTCTGGTAGTCTTCTTCTGAGCCTTCCTGGGCATCTTGGAGACGAGTTGGCAGTCGCCGGTCAAGTCGTCTTTACATACTGTAGAAATCAGGTGCGTTGCACGTGCGTTGCACGTGCGGAACACCTGGTATGGTGCACGTGTGTTCTGCGTGGTCATTGAGCAGGTCAACTGGGAAGTGAGGAGTAAGCACGGATGACGCAAGCACCGTGCGTGGCACGCACATGCTTCGTGCGCTGTCCGTACAGCAATTGCACGTGAGAATAGTGAAGTTAGACTCACGGAGTCCGTACGTTGCACGCTCATAGGCTGTACGGGGCACGCGCGTCGCACGTACTCGCACGCACGGGTGGTAAATCCGCAGACCGCACGTAGAAAAAGTATTACATGCACTTAAAGTTCTACGGCGTGTCTGCGTGCTCCCAAATCCGTAGGATTCCGTACGGAGGTGGTACTCACCACGCACGGATGCCCTGCGTTTGCCCACGTTTTTGCACGTAGACAGCACGCAGAAGCACGTACGGCGAGTTGTGACCGTCGCTTAAGTGTGGAAGAGCCTTGGCAATTTTTCTATGTCCCCAGAGCTTTCATCATTGACACGCTTTTGGCATACTCTACTTTAAAATGTTGCAAAAAAATGAGACTATCTTGCTGTTTTCTGGCGATATATATACATTTTAGGCCCTTTTCCCTAATACTCGGATTCCCGAATGACCAGAAAAAAATGTTTGAATGTTTGTCCCTGTGTTTCCGCTGACAGGTTGCCCGGATGCTGACCCGACATTGACCCCGTGGAACCCCGGCCAGGATTGGACGGCGCGGGTGGTTGTGGGAAGGGGAGAGAACTATCTGCTCCAGTCTTCAGCCGCGTTCTACTCACTGGAAATCAAAGATGGAGGTACGTATTTTTTGTCGCCTATTGGCGTTTTTCAAAGTATTCCTGGCGGTATAGCCCAACAAGCTACATGACATTATAA